>NW_011494811.1:965201-990949 GCF_000754665.1 Bison bison bison
ACACACACACACATGTGTGCACACACATGCACACACCCTGAACTTACATTTTTCTGTTGAATAGTAGCAGGGCTGAGACATCTCTCATGGGAATCTGTTTCCACCCAGCTGGATTAGGGTTAGTCTACTTTCTGGAGAAGGAATTGGCACCCCACTCCAGTACTCTTGCCAGGAAAATCCCATGGACAGAGGAGCCTGGTGGGCTTCAGTCCATAGGGTCGCTAAGAGTTGCACATGACTGAGCAACTTCACTTTCACTTTCCACTTTCATGCATTGGAGAAGGAAATGGCAACCCACTCCAGTATTATTGCTGGGAGAATCCCAGGGATGGGGGAGCCTGGTAGGCTGCCGTCTACGGGGTCGCACAGAGTCGGACACGACTGAAGCGACTTAGCAGCAGCAGAGCACCTAATGGCAATTCACACACATGGCACAGATATACTAAGACATTTTCAACAGTTGTGGTCTGATCTATTTCGTGAACTTCCAGATGTTCACGCTGGTTTTAGAAAAGGCAGAGGAATCAGAGATCAAACTGCCAACATCCACTGGATCATCCAAAGAGCAAGAGAATTTCAGAAAAAATTTCTGCTTTAAGACTATGCCAAAGCCTTTGACTGTGTGGATCACAATAAACTGTGGAAAATTCTGAAAGAGATGGGAATACCAGACCACCTGACCTGCCTCTTGAGAAACCTGTATGCAGGTCAGGAAACAAGTTAGAACTGGACATGGAACAACAGACTGGTTCCAAATAGGAAAAGGAGTACATCAAGGCTATATATTGTCACCTTGCTTATTTAACTTATATGCAGAATACATCATGAGAAATGCTGGGCTGGAGGAAGCACAAGCTGGAATCAAGATTGCCAGGAGAAATATCAATCACCTCAGATATGCAGATGACACCACCCTTATGGCAGAAAGTGAAGAAGAACTAAAGAACCTCTTGATGAAAGTGAAAGAGGAGAATGAAAAAGTTGGCTTAAAGCTCAACATTCAGAAAATGGCATCATGGCATCTGCTTCCATCACTTCATGGCAAACAGATGGGAAAACAGTGGCTGACTTTATTTTCTTGGGCTCCAAAATCACTACAGATGGCGATTACAGCCATGAAATTAAAAGATGCTTACTCCTTGGAAGGAAAGTTATGACCAACCTAGACAGCATATTAAAAAGCAGAGACATTACTTTGCCAACAAAGGTCCGTCTAGTCAAGGCTATGGTTTTTACTGTGGTCGTGTATGGATGTGACAGTTGGACTGTGAAGAAAGCTGAGCACCAAATAATTAAAAGAATAGATCATCAGTTTGTTTTACTATGTGAATGAAAACGGGCAAAGCATTAAAAAAAGCACTAATACGGGAATTCCCCAGCTGTCCAGTGGTTAACACTTTGCCTTCCAACGCAGGGATTGTGGGTTCAATCCCTGGTTGAGGGAGCTAGGATCCCACATGCGTGCAGGCCAAGAAACCAAAACATTTTTAAGTGGAAGCAATTAAAAACAAAACAAAACAAAAAACGGAAGCAACGTTGTAACAAATACAATAAAGACTTTAAAAAAAAGCACTAATATACTTTTAGGAGGACTCAGTTCAGCTCAGTCGTGTCAGACTTTTTGTGACTCCATGAATTGCAGCATGCCAGGCTTCCCTGTCCATCACCAACTCCCAGAGTTCACTCAAACTCATGTCCATCGAGTCGGTGATGCCGCAATCCAGCCATCTCATCCTCTGTCGTCCCCTTCTCCTCCTGCCCCCAATACCTCCCAGCATCAGAGTCTTTTCCAATGAGTCAACTCTTCTCATGAGGTGGACAAAGTACTGGAGTTTCAGCTTCAGCATCATTCCTTCCAAAGAAATCCCAGGGCTGATCTCCTTCAGAATGGACTGGTTGGATCTCCTTGCAGTCCAAGGGACTCTCAAGAGTCTTCTCCAACACCACAGTTCAAAAGCATCAATTCTTCGGCGCTTAGCTTTCTTCACAGTCCAACTCACATCCATACATGACCACAGGAAAAACCATAGCCTTGACTAGACGGACCTTTGTTGGCAAAGTAATGTCTCTGCTTTTGAACATGCTATCTAGGTTGGTCATAACTTTCCTTCCAAGGAGTAAGTGTCTTTGAATTTCATGGCTGCAGTCACCATCTGCAGTGATTTTGGAGCTGGGATGGCACAAAAGAGCATGATTTGGTGAAGTAGGAGGTGCAGGTTTTGTATCTCAACAATTGGAAAGTTTTGAGCAAAGATACATATAGAAAAAAAATGCCACTTAAAAATGATGTGAATCATTCAGCTGATTACTTGAAGGATCCATATGTAGTTTGTTACTTTCTAATTGTTACATACTGCTAAAGCTAGTCTCTTGTAATAGCTCAATCACTATTAAATGAATAAAAATGTAGAAGAAACTGCTCAAGAAAGGTGTTGTTTTCAGTGGGGAGTGTCTATTGAGGAAAAAGGAGTAAATTTGGGAAAGTCATGAAAATAAAAATGTGTTTTGGTACCACAAATAGATCACAAGCAAGTGGCTTAAGAAAATTCTTTAACGAAAAATGATGAAAATATGAAACATACATACACACATTTCAGAAAATTAATATATATGCAAATATTCTGAAATACACTGAAATATTCTTCAAGGTAAAAAATTATTTTACTTAATAATTAAGTTACTATATGAAGAAATGCAAATCAAAGAATTCTTTTAAAGGAAATATTCTAGTCTAGGCATGAAATCCATTCTTTCCTTTTTTATTTCCATGTCAGTCAAGAATGATACTAATATCAGCATGCAAAGATTTTGTTTTAATATAGAAACAAATGCTTATAAGCATCATTTTCTGGGAGGCCAAAGAACAAGAATCTACTGCACAACTTCTAAGCATTCATTCTGAATTTAAATAATTTCTATCTATGAGAACATTTTAAAGGACTACATTATTTGACCCATAAACCAGCAACAATAGCAAACAACAACAAAATTATTAGCTGTACTGAGAATTTGCATATCCTTATCGATACTTTCCATAATCCCAGGCAGTCAATCAAATACAGTTTGGTAGATGAAATTAAATGATACTCTGGAGTCATTATCACACAGAACAGTTCCTAAAAGACAGAGTTTAAGGATTACTTACTTTTATAGGTGGTTCCTACTCTTTTTAAATCCTTTGTGAATGGTCTGACAGACCCTCTCTTCTGGAAAACTGCACTCAGAAACATTTTTGAATATATCTTCAGGAGATTCACCTAATAAGGCATCATTAGTGAAGAATATATATTTCAAGAATATATATTTGAATATATACTTGAAATGACATTTAAAATGGAAAACTTCCTTACAAATGATTAAAAGGCATCACTGTCTTAGTTTTCATAATAAATATACAAAGAAGTTTTATACATGGAAGCTTGTTAGAATCTGATCATTAACTGTGAGACGACCTGAACAGTTACTACTACTGGTTTACAATTGAGGAAATTGAGACACAGGTTTAATGGCTTGCCGGATTATCCAGGTAGTAATTAGAGATGGCATTAAAATGTAACTGTTTGATTCCTTAAACAGAACATTACTGGTATTAGAAAGAATGGGCTGATCTGGGGAATCTGATATATAAACCTTATTTGCCTCATCAATAAAATGCCTCTTAACACTTAAGATAATTTTTCCAAGTAACTCAAGGATCCAAACCTGTTTATTACATCTAATGAACACTCTTTGATGTGGTTTTATACGCCTAAGCTTTCTTCTCAGTATAGACTAAATAAAATATAAACTTTCCTTAGTCACATACACATTTATTAGTGAGTTATACTGCAATACAGTATTAAGTTATGATATTATGATGTCCTTGAACAAGCAGTTCGCCCCTGCAGTTAACGACCTCCTACCACGTGTTTCTAGCATTGGTTTGTATGGTTATTCCAGCTTCTATAGAGTCAGCAGTGCATTTCTTCTGCTGCCATCAGTTTTAGCCTCGACAGGAACACCTCCCTTTCTATTTATTTTCTTCTTCTAACTTCCCATGTGAACTGGGAAATGAGAAAATTAAATCTATTAGAATTTACAGTCCCTCTATTTAGTAAAATACAAAAGCTTTAATTCACATACTCTTTTTGGTTCAGTGATGTTTGTCTTTTCTTTTAATGATACTTAGGATCAAACTTACATGTATGGTACACACCCTCACAAACTGTCATCAAGAAAATTTGGCTTTTCTTTATATAGTGACAATCCCTTGACAGAAGACTATCATTGATTCCCAACACAAAATTATAATAACAGGATCTTATTTCATGCCTTCAGAACCCAACTATTACATTTAAAATAATTTTCTCACACAGAAAAACAGAGGTTAAGAAATTGAGAAAAAAATAATACAAATAAAGGAATGAACATAAATCTTTCTGATTGTTCTTCAGTCTGTTGAATCAGGCGGTAAATAAGATTAAGTGATTCAAAAGAAAACAGGATACTTTTCTGTCATATATAATTTGTCTGTACTTTTTTATTTTTAAAATACCAGTCATAAGTTATTAAAGATACGCTGTATAATTATAAAAGAAAAATTAAATGCAAAAACAAGAGGTCAACAAAGAAAATAGCTTGAACATAAAACTTTTTTCCTACCTAAGCAATCACAGAACATTATTGATGACACCCAATTTTAATCAAAGTATTAGATTAATAGTGAGAAGTCCTATGAAAACAATCACTTGTTATATGAATGAGTACCAGAAGATAGGCTACGCATGTATTGCTGCCAAGATGAGATTAAAATCTGTAATATTATATCAGATTAAGGTTTTTCTTTTTGGTATTATGCAAGAAATTAAGAATTCAGATTTTTTATTTTTACTATTATTCAGTTTCAAAATGGCACAATGAGAGTATCTCTAATGTATTTCTATATTTAATCATTTTCTTCAGGACAGGATACACATGAGTAGCAGAACAGACTGGTCAGTGAAACAGAAGTGAAGTGAACGTCGCTCAGTCGGGTCCGACTCTTTGCAACCCCATGGACTATACAGTCCATGGAATTTTCCAGGCCAGAATACTTGAGTAGATAGCCTTTCCCTTCTCCAGGGGATCTTCCCAACCCAGGTATCAAATCCAGGTCTCCTGCATTGCAGGTGGATTCTTGAGCCACCAGGGAAGCCCAAGAATACTGGAGTGGGTAGCCTATCCCTTCTCCAGGGAATCTTCCAAACCCAGGAATCAAACTGGGGCCTCCTGCATTGCAGGCAGATTCTTTACCAACTGAGCTATCAGGGAAATCCAGTGAAACAGAAGCATCAGTGCTATTAATAAGCTTTTACTATGTACCAGGCACTGTTGTAAGCATTTTAAATCTATTAAAGCCTTCAGTCCTCATAAAACCTCTATAGGATAGATATCACTATCATCTCCATTTTAAGATGAGGAAGTCAAGGCTTAAGAAGGTAAGCAGCTTTCCCAGAGTCATGACAATAGTGAGCCCATATACTGACAAGGATGTATGACTCCATGTCACTATATTAGGCAACCCATTTTAGTTTATTTTAGTACTTTAAAGTACATTTCCTTAGTTTCATCCTTCCACAGGACCAACACCATCCAGTTTAAAGATAAGACAAAAAGAAGACAAAAAGAAACCACTGGAAAGCTCAGCAACACATCCCAATTCATTAGGATAAAATCTAATGGTCAGTATGGCTGTACATTATAGTTAATATATAGTTAATGTATAATGTATACATTACAGTTAATGTATAGCCATATACATGGTCAAGCTGTATCCTCTGTTGTACTGACACATTTCAGGAGTACAGAAAGTAGAACAGATGCGAAGAAAAATGTCTCCTAATTATCAAAAATTTAAAAACCCAAAAAACTAACAATAAATATAATCTAACACATTTTACAAAGTATTTGAGATTCTATATAACTTTTAAATAATGAAAACCAAAATACATTGCCTTCCACCACCTCCAATCTTCCAAGAAACCAAGACACTAACAAAATGAGATGAAAACAAACTAAATATAAATCCAATATATTTAAGCAGTTTAGTTTTGTTCTTATTTTTATTCTAAACACAATGAAGCTCATATAAAAACAGTTCCAACAGTGTCTTCCTTTGGCAAAAGAATGTTTTTAACAGCCCACAGATGATTAAATTTTTTCCACCAAAGTGAAATAAATGGAAATTTTTAGTTCCTTATTTGTTTTTTTTTTATTAATAGTGGATGGTTTGCTTTTAAAAAAAAATAACACAAACAAAACAAAAGCTGAAATCTGGAAAAATGAGGGCTCATATTAATCAAAGAGCAAATAAGACCTCATGTAACTTTTCCTAAAAAAAAAAACAGAACACCCCACATTCCCTATGAAAAGGAAATGGCATTTTTAATACAAAAGCATAAGATGTACTATCTTTTTACTTACATTTCAACAACATTTAGAACAGCAATAGTTTTCTATCATTGCATGTTCTTAGAATTTATTTTAATCACACTTTCAGTAAAAATTAAGCTATCATTTAAAACCCAATGGTTTCCTACATATCGCAAACACATGATTTGTGTGAGAAATCACTAAAAGACTTTCAGACCTGTTACAAAAAACAGATTGACAGCCACATCAAAGACCCAAGAGAAGTTAATTACTATATTGTTACCAAATGATTATAATCACTTCAGATATATTTAGTTCTCAATATTTAAGTCAGACTAGTTTCTTCCTTAGGCACTAAAGATCACTTTTTACATTCCTATTAGAAATTAATCTTTGTTATAAACTATACCAAAAGATGCAAGAGAATGTTTACCACATTATGGACTTAAAAAATTGTGGGTGAAATTAGAATTCTTTGAGAAAAAGCATGTTCCTTGTTTCAGTATGTTTGTGTAAACAAACACTCAGCTTAACTTTTCATAAAAGACTAAATGTTACTACACCAATAGACTGTAAACTATAAAGCCAGAGACATAAGCTTTATTAAAGGATATGAGACAGATGATAAAAAAGTCATGTGCTAGCAACAGAGGACTTCATTCTTCTGATTCGATTCAAGAATGAGACTCCATAATAACCAAAACAGAATAAGCAAATATTTGGGCAGGAGGAAATACCAAGAGACAACTCTGAAATAAACAAAATGGCCAATACACACTGACAATACAAAATCACCTACTGAATTTTGCACAATTCCCCATAAACCAGAAATCAGTAAGCTAGTGCTTTAACCCAAGCACTATCACTGTTATCACACGGAGCATCATATATCCACTAATGGATAATAAACTACAAACGCAGATTAATAAACTTTAATGTGAAGTTACAGAAAAACAGTTTAACGACTAAAACTTGAGTAAGCGAGAAATAAAACCTAAGAAACAAAGAAAAAAGCCGTATGTTTTCAAAGTACATAGAGCTAAAGTAATATTTGGAAAAATCTTATGTAACAGGTTGAGAGATCTCATTCTCAAAGTTCAGTGGCACACGCTGTATAAGAGATAACTAAAAATGGCTTGGTGCCCTAATAAAATTCTACATTTTGTTGTTACTGTGGTTGTACAAAGGAGGAAGGGGACCAATTTTTTTGTTATTCCTGGTAAAACATTAACAGGTGGCAAATGGCTTAGAAAAGGTGAGTGTCATGAAGAACAAACTGATATGTAATACAACAAAAAAACATTTCCTTGGTGTTCACATCAAAACCTTTTTTAAGATAACCATCTTCTTCTTCATGGAAAGACAGTTTATTTTAACAACATAGTAGATATGCGGCTGTTAACACAAAATATACTCGAAGTAGTAGTACTCCAATCAACAGCATCGAAAACTGCAGAAATTCTTGGGTCAATCTCCTCCTGCAATTTACTTACCTCCACTGACTGCGTCTTGCTCTTCACCTTCAGGAAAAGCAACCTGGCTTGGCAAGCTATTCCTAGATCGAGTGACAGTCTCTAACTGGGAAGCCCGTCCCAATAAAGATAGCTCATCTAGCACCTCTCCTTCTTTGGCCTCCAGGTCGGATTTGGAAGTGGTTAAGGGTTTTACGCTTTCAGGCGCCATTAGCCTACTGGAGTCATTCAGACACGCTACAGTGCTGCTGTCCAGGCTCAGCACTCGGGCCCGAGTCTTGGCACTATTTGTGCTGGAAGTCCGCCGTGCTGTCCGCTTTTTGCCAGTTCCTTCAGGCCCCAAGTGGGCTTTGTGTGCATGCTCAGAGTCGGTACCCCTTTCCTTAGGGGCGTGTTTGGTCTTTAGGGCACTGTATCTGCCCTCAGGAGACTGACAAGAATGAGAAGTGGTGCTAGAAGAGCTATCGCTGCCAAACTGGTGAGCAGACTGAACGCTGGATGCTCTGCTCAAGTCACTTTGGTCACTGGAGTCCTCATCGTGACAGAATATAGCACTGTGCGGCTTGGTACCAGAAACACCTCGAAAGGACACGTAGTCCCTATGCCGACTTGAATCGAAACTGCTGGCCCGTTTTTTCCCTGTCCGTCTCCTGCCTGACTTATGGGCAGAGGCTGTCCGGTGGATCAGGCTGGAGGATTTAGGTCGCACATCCCCTTCCTTCTGCTTTCCACCAACATCTTTGCTAACTTTCGCGTCCACTGACACAGCTGGCTTCTCACCCTCCTCCTCTCGGTTTTCAGCAGTCTTCCCAAGCGGTGTGTCCCCCTGTGAAGTGAATTCATTTGCATGGGGGTTTTTATTGGCTTCTTCAGATGCAGAGGTGCTGAGACCTTTCTGATTGTGCACATCATCAGAGCCGTTAGACTCCTTGGCCCCCTGAACGCCACTGTTCGTACTCTCGTCCACGGCGGTCTTTTCACTGCTAGTCCTTTTGCCACCGGCACAGCTATTTTTGTCCTCTGCCTCAGCACAGTCCTCTTTCTTCTGACTGCTCTTCTTTGCCACCTGGGGAGACTCCTCGTGCTCTGACAAGATGCTCTCGATGTGAGTGGAGCTGGTCTGCTCGCTTTTGTAGCTGCTGACGGTGCTGTGGGTATCCCGGTCAGTCCCGCTGCAGTAGCTCTCCGTTGAGCCACTGCTGCGCGTGCTCAGGCTTCGCAAGCTGTCCATGCTTTTGTCTGCGTTCAAGGGTTTGCTCTTCCCACTTCTGGTAGGTGGCTGAGAATTACTGTTTTTCACCTCGCCAACCAGCTGAAATTCCCCAGGTAAACACGAATTTTCCACCAAGGATTCTTTGGATCCAGAATGAGGCTTGGAAGATTCTAACTCACTAACAGGATCCAACCCACGCCTTTGCTGATACAGAGGAAAGTCATTCAGGGAGGTGTCTGGAAAAGCCACAGCAGAGCTAGAAGTCCGTGGTACACCCCGCGGGCGGTGATCTTTCCTGTAAGAGTGTGAATGCAAAGGGACAAGAGAAGCTACTTCTGTGTCACAGGCATTGGACAGAGACTGCTCGACGTGGTGGTGGTGGTGGCTGTGACTTGGCAGGCTCACTTTGTCACTGAAGTCCCTTGGTAAGTCCTGTCCACATGAGGATAAGGACGGCTGAATGGAGATGAAGGAATCATTGGAGACCAGGCGGAAGAGCTTCCGGTCAGCTGCCAAATCTGTTTCAAACATATATTTGGAAATGTTAACACAAATCTATAATCTGTTTTTCTACTGTCTAACAAGGGAAAGAATTCACAGTGTACCATAAATTAAGCATAAACTATTTCCCAGTAGCTCACTGAATAACAGTTGGCCAGTCATTCCAAAGGGCTTCTTTCTATTTCCCGGCTAAAGAAAGAAAGCATTCTACCAATGGAATGAACTGAACTTCCAAATCTTCAACGAACCTCAGAAAATTCTGTGGACTATCAACAATAAAATAAGAAGCAACAAAGGATTACATTTAAAACAGACCTGGATTTCTGGGTAAGTTCTGTCCCTAACTTAGTAACTGGGTAAAGGTGGGTTACCTTTTCAAGCCTCTGCTTCCTCATCTGTAAAATGTGATATCAATCTTACCATGGGATAACTGAGTTAATAACATACTTGCTTAACACAATGCCTGGCACAATTAATGGTAGCTATCATTATTTTACCTAACTAAATTTAAAGTCTGTTTGAAAAACTAATATAATTGATTTTCCAAATCCACAAAAACAGAGTAATCAGAAACAAACAAAAAAAATCAGAAGGTTGACCAAGGCCCATACAAGATATGGTATAATGACAGAAGATGTCTTCCTGTTCACAATGGTTGAAAGTATTAAAATAATAATTACAGGGCAAAATACATTTTATCTTTTACCACTGATGCAGCAATTAAAAATGCTTCATGAAAAAAAAAAATACATATCCCCCCTATATCTGTAAGATTATTCCTTTAACCCTTCATTTAGGGCAGAGATTAGTGACATGAGTTGTCATATATACTATACACACATAAAGATAGATAAAAATATAAATAAGCCCATCTACCCACCTACCTACACTGTCATTTATCTTGAAACATAGCTTGACAACCAAACTGTACAATAGCTGATTTTTTTTATATACCTTTTAATAGACAAGGATTGCTGAGTTTGCTGTTACTTCAATAAAAAGAAATATTATTGTCTTATTTGTCATAACTGAATAAGAAAAATACAGTAACAGAGTCTATAATAAGTCAGACTCTTCCCAGTAGTTACTTTAAATAATAAAAGCATAATTTTCCCCCTAAGATTAATATAAATTAAGAATGACTTCTAGAAATATTTACGGACTTCAAAAAAAGCTTAATATAAGTTAGATGTAAACAACTAAAAATCTAAACTAGAGATACTCTCTAGAAGGTACCATATAAACTGTGATTTTATAAATGACCTATTAGGCTTTATCTTGTGTCTTAAAGTCCTCAAGATAAGTGAAACCAATATTCTTTTCATCTGTTCAAAACTGTACCACTATAGTTAGGTTCTTATATTCTCTAAAAAACCCAAATTTAAAAACCATTTACTTTTCTATAGTATTAATTTATAATGTTATTTTTAAAAACTCTCAATATATATCCCTATTAAGCAATTATGGACTGATGTAATATTCACATTTCAAGGATATTTTATAAAACAAAAACTTAACTGAGCAAGTAGTTGAAAATCACCAATTCTAATATACAATAGACTTTAAAAAAATACCAACTCCCAAGGCATTAATGAAGCAGAAATTTAAGTTTTTCATTTTAAAAGACAAAGCCAAATTTAATTTAATACATTTGTTTTTTCCAGTATTGCTAAATAAACATATCATAATAAGTTTGACTCTGTCAGGAAGAATTTTAGGTGGTTTTAGGAAATTTTAAGTAAACATGCTTTCTTAAGACATTTTTTCTTCCTGGTAGCAATACTGTCAAAGACAGGATCAAATCAACCCAGAGAGATACTATCTTTCACCTAGTTAAGCTTTCTTCCAGTGATTGCTACTAGTAGTATTCAGATTAAGAAAGGCATCTTACACACTACTCATGGTGTGCAAACTGGTGCAACCAACCTTCTACAAAGAAATCTGGCAAGGTAACCAAAAACCTTGAAGAAGCATACATACCCTTTGATCAATAATCTACTTCTAGAAATTCCTGCTAAAAGATAAAATCAGATATTTGTACAAGGTTCTGAAAAAGATTATTCATGTAAAGGACACCAGAGATACAAGGTGATAGGTAACAGAAGAAGTGAGGATAAAGGAAGAGATGTGGATTTTTTTACGAATATAAAAGAAATAAAGCAGTTTGTTTTTTATAATTGCTGGGGATGATCTAGAAGAGAGGAGGAAGTTACGATTTTTGTTGATAAAAGTAAAATGTTAATTCTATAAAATCTAGTAAAGTATGAGGAAGAAAATGATTTAAATTTCTGCCACTGAGATAACTGTTAATATTTTTTGGTGTATCACTTTTTTCCTTTTTATTGTGATATAATTTACATGTCATAAAACTCACCCTTTTAAGAATAAAATTCAGTGGTTTTTAGTACATTCAGATTTGGGCACTCATGTCCACTGTCTAATTCTAGAACATCTGCATCAACCCAAAAAAAAAACAAACCCATTATACTCATGTCCTTCTTCAGCCCCTGGCAACCACTCCTGTCCCTATGCATTTGCCTATTTTGCACGTAAATGGAACTATATAATGTTCCAATGTGACTTTTTTCATCTGACTTCTTTCACTTTGCATGCTATATTATGTATCAGGACTTTATTCTCTCTTATGGCTAAATACAGTTTATTACTTTCAACATTCCTAGGAACATATGCACACATACTCTTAGTATTCTCTTAAACTCTTACAGAATGGAATCATATTTTTAAAAATAATTTTATTTATAAACAGTTTTTTGGCTCTGCTGGATCTCTGCTGCTGCACGGGCCTTTCTCTAGTTGTGGCGAGTGGGGCCACTCCTAGTTGCAATGTGTGGGCTTCTCATTGTGGTGGCTTCTCTTGTTGCAGAGGCGCGCTCTAGGGCTCATGGGCCTCAGCCATTGCGGTATGTGGGCTTAGTTGTTGTGGCTCCCAGGTTCTAGAGCACAGGCTCAACAGCTGTGGCGTGTGGGCTTAGCCACTCCGAGGCATGAAGGATCCTCCTGAATCAGAGGAGGCAGACTCTTCACCACTGAGCCACCAGGGAAGCCCAGTCATGTTTTTTATATAGTGCCATCTTTTTCACTTTAAATATTTTCTCATATTATTGTGTAATCTTTGAATACATTTTAGTACCTGCATAGTGTTATTATTAAGACAATATAATTTATTCAACCTTTTTATGGCATGTTTTTATAGTTTTTTGTTTTAAGGAGTTTTATAACAACCTCAGATGAAATTCACCAAAAAGTAGTCTATAGTCATTGTTTTCAATTATTCTCTTCTGACATGTATTCTACTCCCACCCATTAAGAAGCTATCAAGGTCACCAACATCCTCTGTGCTGTGAAGTTCAATGGTCAAGTCTCAGTCTCATATAACTTGGCCTACCAGCAACATCTGACAAAGCTGATCACTCTCCCTGAGATGTGGGGATACGCCCCTCTACCTCACCAGTTGCTCCAATTCAGTCTACTGGATTTATCAGACTGCAGTGGCTCAGAGCTCGACTGTTGGAACTCCTTCATTTTTCTACCTATACCTCTCTCATACGTCTCATCCAATTTTCTGGCCCCATAATAACTAAAATTCAGAAACACCTTGTAATTAGTTTCTCCATCTTCTACCTGGCCTCAGTACTCACACAGGGATGGACTAGAGTTCTGATCTTGGGTAGTGAAGACATGAGTGAAGCTGAGGAGGGAAACTGCAGAAAATCCCCTCTTAGAACACATACCTGACACATGCCCACAACCTCAGTTTTCTCCCAATCATCCTGAATCAGGCTGATAAAATGAGTGCCAACTAGTCAACTAACTGCTAACCAACTAACTAAAGGTCACTGTCCTGTAAATCCAAAGCAGCCAGAGAGCGAGCAGAGCCTCAGCTATTTAAGCCAGGATGAACAACAGCCACTAGGTGGTGCCAAACCGCAGCCCAGACCTACAGGGATCGGGATCAGGGAGCCATGCTGCCTGCACTCCAGGCCCAGCTAACCCAACAGGCATTCCCTGCTAGTTCATGAACTTCATATTAACCCAACCCCACGTCTGACATAACTGAATCTTTTTTTTTTAATTTATATACTGAAAACTCCTATTTTAAAACCTCAACCCAGATTTCTTATCTAAAATCCAAGCCTATCTAATTATCTACTAATTACTGTTGTTTAGAGATCCTATAGCAACTCATACCTGATAGGCCCAAAATGAACCCCTTCTCCTGCCCTTCACCATGCTCTCCCCACTTCTAAATCTGCCCCTTCTCAGCTTTCTCCTTTTCAGTTAATGGAGAATCCATCCTCCCCATGATTTAACCCCAAAATCTTAGTCATGTATGACTACTATTTCTTTCACGTGCTATTTCCAAATTCATCATATCCTTTCGTTAACATTTGCCACAGTCAGACCGGGCTTCCCAGGTGGCTCAGCTGGTAAAGAATCCACCTGCAATGCAGGAGACCTGGGTTCAATCCCTGGGTTGGGAAGATCCCCTGGAGGAGGGCATGGCAACCTACTCTAGGATTCTTGCCTGGAGAATTCCCATGGACAGAGGTGCCTGGAGGCTACAGCCCATGGGGTTGCAAAGAGTTGGACACAAGTGAGCGACTAAGCACACACAGTCAGACCACTTCTCACTACCCTGATCTGTGCTCTGATTATTGCAATAATCTGCCAACTACATCAGCCTCTGCCCCCTTTAATATACACTCAAACAATACAGGAGCCAAAATGACTATTACAATGTAATAGAGACGATGATATTTCTCTGCTCAAAACTCTATACAGCTGTTCATCTCATTGGAAACTGAAAGCAAAATCTCTAAAATGGCTTACAAGGGACTTCCCTGGTGGTCCAGTGCCTCTGCGCTCCCAATGAAGAGGGCCTGGTTTCGACGCCTCGTCAGGGAACTAGATCCCACATGCTGCAACTAGGAGTCTGCATACCACAACTAAAGATCCTGCATGCCCTAACAAGGGCCCAGGACAGTCAGAGAAATAACATTTTTAAAAAGTAAATAAAACAGCTTACAAGACTCTAATTTGGCCCCTCACTCAGTCTGTAGTGGCCACACTATTCTGACAGGCATGTTACTACACTGGGACTTCTGCCTGTGCTGGTACCTCTGCATGGAGGCAGTCTCCCTCCTCCCAAATATCCTGAGCAGCTCACTCCTCCTTCAGGTCTCTGCTCTCAGCAAGATTTCCCCTCGACCATTCTGTAATATTTAAACTTACAATGCCCACGGCGCCCACCCCACCATTCCGTATCCCCCATCTCTATTACTGCATACACATGTGATTCACAGTAGCATGTTTCCATACTAAGGGTATGAAAGCCACAATGGTAGAAAATTCTGTCTGTTCATCAACTGATTTCTAGTACTTAGAATGGTATCAGGCACACATGAGTACTCAATAACTGCTAAATACATGGGGAAACTGTTATATGATAAAAGCAAGTTATAAAACTGTACGAAAGGAGTATAGCATAGTGATTAAAAGCAGAATTTAGAGCTAGATTTGAACTACACAACTGCTACTTTGCAGATGGGTGATTTGGGGCAAATTTCTTATAACTCCACTCCTCTGTAAAGTGAGAATAATAACACTGAACTTCAAATGTCTGTCATGAAGATTAACTGGGTGAATGCACAGCAAGATGACCTAAACCAGGGTTTGATTAACTAAGGCCTGTAGAGCCAAAGTAGCTTTCTGCCTGCTTTTGTAAATAGTTTTAGTATAACACAGTCATTCCCACTCATTTATAGGTTGTTTACAGCCTCTTTCACTCTACAACAACAAAGTTGAATAGCTGCAACAGAGACCATGTGGCTGACAAAGCTTTAAAGGAGAAGTGTGCTGACTCTTCACAGGACAACAGAATGCACTCAGTGACCATATATGTCATCACTGTCTACGTCAATATGTACCTGCCAGGGTAGATCTGTATGAATAGAATTCCCAACCTGCCAGACTACAACATTCTTGCTCACACAAGGTACTTCCCAGATGAAAATGAAGAGACCTATGACCCGTAAGTGCAGCGGCACTAGCCCCTCTAAGATCACTACCTACCCAGTTTCTGAGACACTGCTGATTACGTATTATACAAAAGAACACTGTGATTCTCAGAGATGAATTCACCTTTCCCTTTTATAAGAAAATAGCTTTCAGACCACACAGTACATTCAACTGCATTTTTTGAGGGGAGGGGACAGGCTGTGAGGGGTGGTCCACCAAAGCAAATAAATAATGATTTATTTATTTGTACATAAATTGCAGTACAATTTATGAATTGTACTGCAATTCTCCAAAAGCAATTACAGTGATAAACCTAAAATTCTAACAAAATATCCTTGAAAGAATCAAACCTGGGTAAAACACTAAATTAGTGGGAAAATGTCTCCATTCAATGATCAATTTGTAACCCTATAAATAAGTTTTATAATGAAGTATAATAGGAAATTTATCAGTTGGCCTGCCTACCAAACATCACCCATAAGCTAACAACAAAAAAACAGGCTGGAAATAGGGAGACAGGTTTCTAATCCAATTCTGGCTCACTGATTATATAACCTGGGATAATCTCAACTGGAAATGGGTATGGCATATCCACCCTTTCATGTCTGAAAATTAAAAGTCAAACTCAGAAATGTGGCAGTTGTTTAAAAAAGAACTCTATAAAATCCAAAGTACTCATATACAATGAAATTGAATAAGGAGAAAAAAAAAATCACTTAAAACCAAAATTTACATTACAAATCTGCTACAAGAAGACACCATGTTGGAGGCAGACAGTTTCTCAGTAAGTCCAAGAGTAAGTTATTTCTCTGTCAAACACACTGTTGTTTCTGCAGTCAGGCAACATATGCAGCAGTTGGCATTTAGAGGTCATACTGAATGGAAAAGAACAGCTTTACACATGAGGTTATCAGTAAGCTAAGCAAGATGCTCTGACCAACTAAAGGAATAGCAGATTCTTATCTCCCATCTCATATTCATTCTAGGGCATATGCTCACAAAGTTTCTCTGTTTACTTGGCAGAACATGTGAAGCTGATTCCAAAAGCTCTGATTACCTATAACACTGTGCTACTGCTTTGCTGGCGAATCGGTTTATTTCCATGTTTCTAGAAAGCCACACTAAATTATTACAAACTTCTGCCAAAATATGAGCAGCACATGGCAGAAACTCACCCTGGTCATCACAATACCTGATGCTGCCATGAAGTAAATTGTTCTTACCTTGTTCTTCACTTCCCTCCTTACAAAGACTAGAGCTCTGGCCCAGACTTAAACTGATATCATCAGAAGTCTTAGCGGTGTCTGTATCTCCTAAAAAGTTAAGAGAGACCCAAGAAGACATTATATTAAAAGTAAAAGCTGTACAGGTGGCATAACAAGGAAGGGCATAAGAGAGTACAGTAGATATTTATTAACTAAAGCAGTTTTTGTATCAGGGGTTACAATAAAAGAAGATGCATTAAACTGATAGGAAGCATCATGGACTGTCAGATCACATATGCTACAAACCAAATATGGAAAGGCCTCATAATACTAACTAATACAACTATTTCTTTCAAAAGAAGTTTTAAAAATGAAATGCAAATTATTTAATAACTTGAAACAATTTAAAAGTCCCTCCCAGGAAAAATCAGAAAATTATAAAATTGCAGGGCAAAATAATAATGCAGGGCAAAAATACAATAATAGATGTATTGAATAAATAAGATATATATGATATATTGGAAAAAAATTTTTTTAGTGTATTATTTGTGCCTAATTTAAAGGTTTCACATTAAATTCATTTTCTATGAACCCCACTAAAACCCATGAAAGTATTTTCCCTCAAGGCAAAGAAGCAAAGAAGTTTCTTAAAGATCAAAATGTACAATTCATACAGTGTAATCCAAGTGATTAAAATACTATTATGAAATTTGGATGATAAAAAAAGTGAAAGTCACTCAGTCATGTTGAAAAGGGACCACAATTTAAAACTAGCAATCTTTAATACAAGATACATAATTTTATCCACAGAATAATTTCAAGAATGATTTTTCATTACATGTAAATACACGATACAATTAATTATCTTTACTACGACCGAAAAAGAATGGGAAGTCAGAAGTAACATTCAGGGGAGACCACACCCACCTTTAATAGTCGCTGCTGTTCCAAGACGAGAGGAGCCAGATCCAATCTGAAAACATGACATGAAGTAAACACAATGCTAGTCACGCCATCAGCACAGACTAGCAAGACCATCAGATGAAATTATACTGTCAGAACAAGTCATCAGTCACCTTCACCAGAAGGCCATGACACATCAGCGCCACACTCGGCTGCAGCGTGTGCGGCGCACCCAGTGCACACAAGCCGGACACAAGCCCGCGCCTGCTCAGGGCTGCTGAGCCCCCAGGGGGAGAGCCTCCAATCGCAGACAATCTGGGTCAACAATTGTTATCAGTTTCCTATTGCATCATGACACGTTCCAGTGATAAACAAAGCAAAACTAGGTGTCAAGTTTACCTGAAATAAATGTAGACTTATCAGGGATTATAAAGGGAAAGTTTGGAGGATAAAACATAGTAACAAAGAGCAACCTAAATCTTCCTGTCAAATTCTTAGTGCATCAATATGTACTTTCCTGAGTTTCAGGCAGAAAGTTCTTTGTAGGCTGTGATAATGCATTTTTTAAAAATAGTAATAATTTTAAAAAAAACTAAGGCATTTAAGAAAAAGGAATTTTTAGCACAAACTCTATAAACAGAACACTATTATAAATCTGTGGGGTTTTTAGGGCTTATACTCAAGATGGTACACAATTTCCCTAAAATTTTATAACCATCATATATTATACTATTATAACAATCATATAAACAAATACTACAAATTCCATGAACACATTAAGGAATCCAAATATAACAACATGACAGTTACTAAATCAACAAGTCTGAGTAGTTCTTGTTATAACCTGTTTTCAAGGGATTCAAGAAGAGAACAGTCAAGTAAATTTAATATCTTTATACTAAAACCAAGAACATTCACAGAATACTTGCATTTTGCCAAATCTTTCCCTTCAACTGATTCAACTGAACAGAAGTATACAATGAGAAATTTGGTAAAAGTATAGCTAATAATGACTTTAAAGGGGCATGAGGGACTTTCTTGGTCTGGATGGCAATTAAATGGGTGTACATTTTATGTAAAAACATACTGAGCCTATACACTTAATATGCATACACTACACATATGAAAGCCATATGTCAGTGAAAAACAGCAAAAATAAGCATATGCATATAGGTTAAAACTACTCATAAGCAGTATAGACAAAAAAATGAGCTTTGCAATATTTTTGAACAGTTTATTAAGTTTGATTCTCCTGCTTTTTCCTGATATGTTTTCAATTAGCCACAAAAAGCACTGCAATAGACAGGGAGAAGAAGGGCCCAAAGGCATTTTACTGCAAAAAGAGTTTCATTCTAAACACACCTGCTAAATAAATAAGTTAAAAAACCAACAAGTTATTTTTCTACTAGAATAATAAACACATAACTTTCTACACAGAAGCTTACAAACAAGCAAGCACACCAGAAAGCACCATTTCGTGGCATCCTTCTAGGAATTTAAACTTTAAAAAAAGTTTTTTGAATATGCATACAGTAGTCATTTGCTCACAACCTCCAAGTGTTTCCTTTTCCTCTCCTTAACAAGCCTCTCATTTTGTTCAAATGTTGGACATATATCTTTTGATTTATGAAGAGAGGACCCAGACTCTAATCTAGGTGTGTGCCCTCATTCTGGTCAATGAACGTATCAGAGAGTCTATTGGAAGGCTTTGGGGAAAGACCTCCTATGTCTGAGACGATGACGACCAAGGACAACTCTGCCCCAGACTGTCACCTGCTTCTTCACTTTTCAACAGGATCATAATTGAAGTTGCTGTCTGTGCTCATTCTGCAACTCTGAGAGAAAGCCAAAGGCCTAGGGAAATTTCAACCCAGAGCCCTAATAATGTTTAGCAGAACAAATGCTATACAACCAGCTCCAAATGTAGACGACAAACTCCTGTTTCTTTAAGTCACTTAGTTGAGTTCTATTACTTGGTGACAAAAGCAATCTTAACAGATACAGTGTGTGTGGTTATATTTTTATCCTTCATGCTTTTCTGAATTGTTTCAAGCTTATCCCCCCAAATATAATGGGGTTGTTACTGTCTCATATGAAACAGTAAGGGACTGAAAATATAAACCACAGTACATACAAATAAAATGCAGTTTTCAAGTTGTTCACTGCAGGAAACACTTATAGTATTAACATTCATAATATAGTCAGTAAAGACAGTCAAGTGCCAAATAGCAAGCACACTAAAATCTCTTTGTTTAAAATCTTTTTTTTTATTATGACATTATAGATGATTTTATTTTCTTCTTGCTGCTTTCCTTCATCTGCTAACTTTCTAAAAATAAACACATTTAGAAAAGGAAAAAATTAAGAAAAAAATGGTATCTGCGTACACTTAGAGGTGAAGTTTTCCTTAATAGATCTGCACAAACTAAAATGCTCCAGTGTTCCTTCTCTTTGAGAAGGACCAAAGGAAAGTCCGGGTACAATTAGGAACATCAGAGAACAAAAATTACTTCTAACTAAAGGCAATCAGGCAAGGCCACCTCCTCCATCAAACCTTGCCATCTGTCTAGCTGGAAACATTTATTTTCTCCTCGGAAATCATTAGCCTAGCCCCTTAGCCTAGCCCCTTTTCTGTACCATTCCTATGGCAACTATTACTTTGCACCTTTTACTTATATTTCCTTAGTAATATAACATAACTTCAGTTACTTATAGATATCTACTATGAAATTGAAATGGCAACCCATTCCAATGTTTTTGCCTGGAAAAGCCCATGGACAGAAGAGCCTGGTGGGCTACTGTTCATGTGGTCACAAAGAGTTGGACACAACTGAGCACGCATGAAATTGCAAACTCTTTGAGGGTAAGACCCATTCCACGTCCCAGACAAGCAAAATGCCTTGAATACTGTCAGGCACTAAAATATTTTAAGGAAGGTAAGTGACAGAAAGAGAGGAATATAAGCAACAGTTTAAAAAATGGGGGTGGGGTGGGGAAATGGAGACTAGAAGATGGAAAGGAGACGGGCAGCAGTGGCATGAAGGAAAGAACGGCACCAGTGACTGTGGCAGTGCCACAGTGTTCAAGGAGCTCACTCTCTAGTACTGAAGACATTTATAAACTATGATCACATGTAGTGAGAGCTGTATAACAAAACATGTACAAGAAACACGGTATCTTTGTATTGATAATATCTCTACCAATATACAAAAAGTCCAACTTATTTTCCTCACTTCAGCTTTCCTAAAGGATAACAATAATTATGTCAATAATTTCTTTTGTTATAAACAGTATAAAACTAAAACACCAAAATCCAAGTAGCACAATAGCTTCTGACATCTGCCCTTTTTAATACAAGAGTTAATATTTTAAGGAAAGTCAAATCAGTCAGATGTGCTATGCATTTAGGTGCAGACATGAGTTAATTATATTCAAGATGGGACTCCCTCCCTAAAACAAGTAGGGCTGAGACAGGATAGGGGCAGGACACAAGCTTTAGAAGAATGACACAGCCCATGGAAATGACATAAAACAATTAGAACCAACTAGGTCCAAAACAGCCTACTTCTGTTAGACCTTGGGCCTTAGTACACACTCATCGAAATACATCAGCAAGGGAAGGAGGAGAGGGTGAAAAGAATGGGGAGACTGGGATGACACATATATACTACCAAGTGCACAACAAATAACTAGTGGGAACTCCTTCATGAATCACAGCCTTGTCGGGGCAAAGGGACGTGCATAACTCAATGAAGCTACTGAGTCACGCCACTGTGCAGGGCCACCCAAGATGGACGGGTCATAATTGAAGAGTTCAGACAAAATGTGATCCACTGGAGGAAATGGCAAAGCACTCCAGTATTCTTGCCTTGAGAATCCCATGAACACTATGGTAAGGCAAAAAGATATGACACCAGAAGCTGAGCCCCCCTAGGTTGGAAGGTGTCCAATATGCTAACGGGGAAGAGTGGGGAGGCAATCACTAACACAGCTCCAGAAAGAATGAAGTGGCTGGGCCAAAGCGGAAACGAGGCTCAGATGTGGATGTGTCTGTAAAAGTAAAGTCCAATGCTGTAAAGAACCATATGTATAGGAATCTGGAATGTTAAGTCCATGAATCAAGGTAGACTGGATGTAGCCAAGCAGGAGATGGCAAGAGTGAACATCAACATCTTAGGAATCAGTGAACTAAAATGGATGGGAATGGGTGAATTTAATTCAGTTGACATTATATTTACTACTGTGGGCAAGAATCCCTAAGAAATGAAGTAGCCCTCACTCAACAAGAGTCTGAAATTCAGGACCTGGGTGCAATCTCAAAAATAAGAGAATGATTTCAGTTCATTTCTAAGGCAAATCATTCAACATCACAGTAATCCAAGTCTATACCCCAACCACTAATGTCAAAGAAGCTAAGCTGACCGTTTCTATGCAGACCTACAAGACCTTCTAGAACTAACATCAAAAAAAGATGTCTTTTTCATCACAGGTGATTGGAATGCAAAAGTAGGAAGTCAAGAGAAACCTGGAATAAGGCAAGTTTGGCCATGAGGTACAAAATGAAACAGGCCAAAGGTTAGCAAAAGTTTTTTCCAGTAATCATGTACAGATGTGAGAGTTGGAACATAAAGAAGGCTGAGCACTGAAGAACTGATGCTTTTGAATTGTGGTGCTGGATAAGACTCTTGAGATTCCCTTGGACAGCAAGATCAAACCAGTCAATCCTAAATGAAATCAACCCTGAATTTCATTGGAAGGACTGATGCTGAAGCTCCAATACTTTGGCCACCTGCTGCAAAGAGTGAACTCACTGAAAAACACCCTGATGCTCGGAGATTGAAGGCAAAAGGGGAAGGGGGCGGCAGACAATGAGCTGGTTAGATAGCATCACCGACTCAAGGGACGTGAACTTGAGCAAGCTCCAAGAGATACTGGAAGACAGAGGAGCCTGGCATGCTGCAGTCCATGGGATCACAAAGAGTCAGACACGACTTAGTGACTGAACAACAACAGTGGGAACCTGCTGTATCGCACACGGAGCTCAGCTCAGTGCTCTGTGATGACCTACAGGGGTGGGGTGAGTTGAGGGGGGAAAGTCCAAGAAGAAGGGGATATATCTATATATATATAGCTGATACACTTTGTTTTACAGCAGAAACTAATACAATAATGTAAAGCTATTATCAGAGAAGGCAATGGCACCCCACTCCAGTACTCTTGCCTAGAAAATCCCATGGATGGAGGAGCCTGGTGGGCTACAGTCCATGGGGTCGCAAAGAGTCAGACACGACTGAGCGACTTCACTGACAGCACCATACCCTGGGCTTCTCTTACCTTCTGAGATGGTCCACACTCTATCTGTGGAGTGTGTTTCCTGCCTGAATAACCCTTCTTTCACTTTACTATGGCACCTCTTGAATTCTTTCCTGTGTGAAGCCACGAAGCCACACTTGGCAACTGTCCCAGGGACTCGGATGTGACCTGGGATGTGACCACCCTCTCATGCCCCACTCTCTTTTCTGCAACAAGGCAAGTCTAATGGACACAGTGCCAAGAGTATAGTTATGAAAGGTGGTTAGCTACTGCTGTCCTTTCGTCAGCCCTAACAAAAAAAAAAAGTAAAAGGTGTGGCTGTTCAAAAGTTTGTTGCAAAATCGTAGGCTTACTCCCCAGGGTAATCTGCCAATATTTTGTCAGTAAGAAGAAAGTGCGGGTTTAATTAAGAATACAGAAAGTGCAGCCATATTTAAGAACTAAGCCATTTCATTCCACAAAAAGAGACTGAGATGTTGCCAACACAGACATTGTGAAGGTAAATAAGTACAAGTTCCTAAGGGCATTCACCACAACTATCTTAATCAAAACTACCCCAGGCAGTGAGCATGTGGTATGTGCTCAGCAACAAAGTACTTACTTAATGTGAAAATTCTGTGTAATAGTAATAAACAATGATCAGTAAACAAATCAAAAAATTATCAGCAAGATAAACCCAAACATCAACTGACTGTAACAGATAAGAGAACACTTGAGACCACCATCGGGAGGAAGGAAAAAAGCAAAATAGAACAGAACAGGTTCCTACCTGGTTGCTTGGATCCAAGCCAGCATAAGAATTTCTTGAACTACAACCAACTGGGGGTGTGGCCTCTCGAATAAACTCAGCCATTTCAATTCCCCCACCGGGATCACTGTGGGAGAAAAAAGAAAGAGAAAAAGAGAGTAACTGTCCTTATTCTGACACCAATTGTTTTCTTTTAGTTTGTTTTTTAAGTTATACTTTTTTTCTGTAAAACTAAGAGGCTCACATATTTAATACAGCAAATAGAAAAAAAATTATTCTTCCTTTGTAAATCCAATAATTTGAATTATTTTATAACCATGTCACTATTTCAAAATATTTAAAACTCTCTCCCAATCTCTCTACATCCACTCAGTATTAGAAACTGGCCTTGATTATAACTGTACCATATAATTGTACCATACTAAATATAGCATGCACTTTATGATATATTGCACTCTATAATACACAAGGACTTCCCTGGTGGCTCAGACGGTAAAGCATCTGTCTACAATGAGGGAGACCCGGGTTCAAGCCCTGGGTTGGGAAGATCCCCTGGAGAAGGAAATGGCAATCCACTCCAGTACTATTGCCTGGAAAATCCCATGGACAGAGAAGCTTGGTAGGCTACAGTCTATGGGGTTGCAAAGAGTCGGACACAACTGAGCAACTTCACTTTCACTTTATGATATATGCCATAAAACCACTGTAGCAAAGAGATGATTTGCCTTTTGTTTCCCAACGGCAAAGAGAAATTGGTCAGAAGGTAATGAGATCTTACACAACCTATTCTCTCCAAGAGTACAGTCTAAGCTGCCTAACACAATAAAGAACATGCATGAGAACGATAATTCTGGTCAAGTTATTTGTATCTGTACTTCTAAAGTTAACAGAATTTCATCGGGACACTAACTTGTTTTACTTGGAAACCTAAGATTTTAGATTTGTATGTGCTGAATTAGAAGGCACAAGTTTAAAAAACTGAAATGATGCTATGTAGTAAAAACAGGCATTGCTGCTGCTGCTAAGTTGCTTCAGTTGTGTCCGACTCTGTGCAACTCCATAGACGGCAGCCCACTAGGCTCCTCTGTCCCTGGGATTCTCCAGGCAAGAACACTGGAGTGGGTTGCCATTTCCTTCTCCAGTGCATGAGAGTGAAAAGTCAAAGTGAAGTCGCTTAGTCGTGTCCGACTCTTCGCGACCCCATGGACCGCAGCCTACCAGGCTCCTCTGTGCATGGGATTTTCCAGGCAAGCGTACTGGAGTGGGTTGCCATTGCCTTCTCCGAAAAACAGGCATTACAAAGACATAAGAGAAAAGTACTAGTTCAAATAACCGAGAAGTCCACTTAAAGTACTTAAAGATAATGGCATCCCAAAATAAGGAAAAAAGACCACGACAAATTTCAAAGCACTTAAGACCATTTTATAATAAGGTTCCTCTAGAACAAACTTTTAGAATAATTCAGGTGGGAATACCAGACCACCTGATCTGCCTCTTGAGAAATCTGTATGCAGGTCAGGAAGCAACAGTTAGAACTGGACATGGAACAACAGACTGGTTCCAAATAGGAAAAGGAGTACGTCAAGGCTGTATATTGTCACCCTGCTTATTTAACTTATATGCAGAGTACATCATGAGAAACGCTGGACTGGAGGGAGCACAAGCTGGAATCAAGATTGCCGGGAGAAATATCAATAACCTCAGATATGCAGATGACACCACCCTTATGGCAGAAAGTGAAGAGGAACTAAAAAGCCTCTTGATGAAAGTGAAAATGGAGAGTGAAAAAGTTGGCTTAAAGCTCAACATTCAGAAAACATTCAGAAAAGATCATGGCATCTGGTCCCATCACTTCATGGGAAATAGATGGGGAAACAGTGGAAACAGTGTCAGACTTTATTTTTCTGGGCTCCAAAATCACTACAGATGGTGACTGCAGCCATGAAATTAAAAGACGCTTGATT
>NW_011494811.1:991361-992012 GCF_000754665.1 Bison bison bison
GAGAAGAAGAGTCACAGAGCTGCTGTAGCCATTTTACAACCGTAAGGGGAGAACCTGTCTGAGGAACCAACTAAAAGAAAAAGCACAGCCTCGTAAGAGGAACCAGAGTCATGAAGTTACTTGAAATTCTGCATACTGCCACATCTGATGACATCCCTTAAACAGAGACTTTACACTATTGTGAGCTATAAATTACCTTAACCCTGTTTAGGTGGGATATTCCACCAACTGTAATCAAAAGATACAGGTAAATAGAACCTGCTTACAAGTACACCTTCCATTTATGCATTTATCACTAAAGCTGTTTGAATTCTAGTGTGTTGTTTTAAATTAATGGTCTAATAATCATCATGTCCTTATTCGCTTACTGGGTCCCTAAGTCTAGGCCACTGACTACAGTTGGCTAATTAATGTCCAACAATGGAAATCAGCTTTCTAACTTTTTGTTAGTTGCTCAGTAGTGTCCGACTCTTTGAGACCCCATGAACTATAGCCTGCCAGGCTCCTCTGTCCATGTGATTCCCCAGGCAAGAATACTGGAGTAGGTTGCCATTTCCTTCTCCAGGGGATCTTCCCAAACCAGGGATTGAACCCGGGTCTTCTGAATTGCAGGCAGATTCTTTACTGTCTGAGTTACCCATCTATAAAAAC
>NW_011494811.1:992112-992615 GCF_000754665.1 Bison bison bison
GTGAGTCTCAGTGAACTCTGGGAGTTGGTGATGGACAGGGAGGCCTGGTGTGCTGCAGTTCATGGGGTCGCAAAGAGTCGGACACGACTGAGCTACTGAACTGAACTGAATTATTATCATAATTATCATAATCCTATCTTTTGCCCCAAGTTTTTTATTCATTCTACCTGATATAGAGTCTATGAATTTTTTATCTATCATTACCAAGAATAAAAGCTCTAACATATACGCTGAACATTATTGTGGACATAGTTTATTTTACCATTTGGCATCTAATTCAACCTCCTTGTTAACAAAAAGAAAAAGCAATCCCAAATTCTTCTGGTGAATCACCTCAACCCAAGCTCTCATATGGCTGCGGTAATGCTGACCCCACTCTCAGGGTTAGGGGGAAGCTCTACTGGCCAAAGTCAATCAGTATATCCCAATCTCTTGGTCTAAACAATTAGTAGTTCCAGAATAAGCACATGACCCAACTCAGGTCAGAGCACTTTACTACTGAG
>NW_011494811.1:992715-996178 GCF_000754665.1 Bison bison bison
ATGTCCAACAGTGGAAATCAGCTTTCTAACTTTTTGTTAGTTGCTCAGTAGTGTCCGACTCTTTGAGACCCCATGAACTATAGCCTGCCAGGCTCCTCTGTCCATGTGATTCCCCAGGCAAGAATACTGGAGTAGGTTGCCATTTCCTTCTCCAGGGGATCTTCCCAAACCAGGGATTGAACCCGGGTCTTCTGAATTGCAGGCAGATTCTTTACTGTCTGAGTTACCCACCTATAAAAACAAGATATAATGGAACTCAGTTATGAATATGAAGGCAGATTCCGTGTACAAATGTCCATGTGTGAGAAAACTAAAATATGTTCAAGTGTGCTGGACATTTGGTGTTAAGTCACACAGGCTATCTAGGCCAGAATGAGAAATACTTTTCTGATTTGCCAAAATCTTAAGTGTGTATATACAAGCAGTTATCACCCACTGAACGAGTGATGAGTGATAACCAGCAATATTACTGCTAACTCCACTGGAAAGCATCCTCTAATTCAGATTGCAAAGAATCAGAAGATGGTGAGCAAGGTGAAAACCAAGAACAAAATGTTCGATACCACAGAAAGGACAGACAGCTCTCATCTTCCCTAGTACCTATGCATCAGCTGTAATGATACGTAATTCACATATCATGCAATTCATCCACTGAAACTGTGTGATTCAATGATTTTTAATATATTCATAAAGTGAATGTGGTGAGGCATCCATCCCACAGTCAATTTTAAAACATCTTTATCATCTCAAAAGCAAACCCATTTAGCTATTAACCCACCACCCTCCTCCCATCAGCCCTAAGCAACCACTAATCCTTTGTAACTGGCTTCTTTTACTTAGCACAATGTTTTCAAGGTTCATACATGGTGTAGTATGTATCAGTGCTTTATATCTTTCTCTGGCCAAATATGCCATCGTAAAGATAGGACACATTTTGTTTATTCAATCATCAGTTGATGAATCATCTTTCTTAGTTTTATATATCACTTCTGAGAGCAAGTTCAAATGATTACAATTAGAACATAAAATTAATAACCAAGCAAAATTTACTAAATATTTAATATATTCTAGTCACAGGGGCACATGTTTTATTTGCATTTTCTCATGAAACATTCCCCTAAAATCTATGCTATAAACACTATCATCCTCATTATACAGATAAAAAAACTGAAAACTGAAAGGTGTAAAAACTCCCCTAAGTTCTCAGAGGAGTATACAACGTAAGCCAAGTCAATGGTATACGGAATTCAGGTGGGAAGGGAGGACATCAATAATACTTACTCAGCACTCTACAGTGTATTATCATATCTGTTCTTTCTGCTTTTTTTCCTTACACACGAGAATGTAGATACTCATAATCAGTAGGGACTGATATAAGATTTGAACACCAGGTCCAAGTCTAAAGACCACAGTCTAAGATATCAATAATGCCTTTTAACAAATAGGCACTGAAGTTCTCTTTCCAGTTCAAAACAAAAAATAAACTCCATTATCTACAGAAGGTTTCTTAACATCAGCACGATTGACATTTCAGGCCACGTATTCTCAGCTGCTGGGAACCATCTTGTGCGTTCTTAGGATGGTCAGCAGCATCCCAGAGTTCTATCCGCCAGATGCTGGTAGGATTTCTCCCTGTGATAACCAAAAGTGTCTTCAAATATTGCCAAGTATCTCCTGTGGCGGAGGGTCATCTCCAGTGGAGAAAAAATAATCTAGATCTAATGCTCAATGGTCAACACTGAGTGGAAGGAGGGGGAGAAAAAAAGATGAAAGAAAAAACAAATAGTTCTTTTTATAGAAACAAACTAAATCCTCTTGCAAACTTGCTGTACCTTTCTCTTCTCTACAAATTAAGAAGCAGAACTTTTAGTCAGTTATCAGTGTCCTAATATATAAATTGACTGAGTAAGAATTTTCTTTACTAGTAAGGCTTGTAGATTTTCAGCAATGGTGATTTCAGCACATACCTGGAAAGTAAGTAGTTTACAATTCCCACAGAAGCAAAGTGGTCTACTTTCTTCAGTTCAGTAGACCGAACTGACCAAATTCAGGGAATCACTACCTTTACAACTTAATTTCCTCATTTGTTTAAAAAACAAACAAACAAACAAAAAACAGGTACAAGGGAAAGAGGAAAGTAGAAAGGGTCTAATCTGAATTATAAAGAAGATGTCACAAATCAATTTGTTGATAACTAATATCATTAACAGCTCAGGCTTTAACTAGAACTTCACAATACCACCTCAGTACTAAATTTACAAATCTAACCAAGACCACAAGGATGTTCATAAAAGCATGAATAGATAAAAACAAAGTCCCTAAACAGAATAAATCTTCAGAAAATTTAGCCTAAAACTCACCTGAGTATATTTTAAATGGATCCTTAATTTACAATATTGCGAGCATCACTGCATGAGAAACAGAAAAAAGATATATTCTGTTTTCACATATTCACATTCTAAAATTCAACGTGCTAATTTCCTCTCCTGAAACGTTAAAAATGTAGTACATATATAAATGACGCTGATTCTTTAAGATCAAGGTTTAAGATCATTATTTCTGAGCTTCCATACCTCAGCCAATGGCAACCAGAAGCAGCAGCAGTGAGCCCTACTGCATTTGCTCATCCATGCAACAAACTGACAGCTCTAATGTACCAAGCACAGTGAGAGGCTCTGAAAATAAGTGCATTTGTTTTCCTGTTCATTTCTGTTCCTCAGAACAGAGATTTGTAAGTGGGAGACTGAGGGAAAGGAGATGCCAAAAGCAAATTCTGCAAAAAAGATCTTATTTAATGGTGACGCTTCAAGATACTCTCTTTAAGATTAAAGAAAAAGATGTACACCAATACTATTTCAATTTAATCATGTGTTAGAAGTTATAGCCAATGAAAAGTTAAATAAGAATAAGGCATAGAAAGGAAGAAATAAAACTGTCATCATTTGCAGCAAATCAAGAAATAACCTACAAAATTTAACCATTAATAAGGGAGTTTAATAAGGTTGCCAGAAACAAAGTAAACTACTACATTTAAAGGGACAAAAACAAAAAGTAATTAGGAAAAGTTGATAGAATTTAATAAAAGCTATGAAAGCCTTTTAATGGAGAAATGATAAATCTTTACTGAAAGACATTAAAGAACACTAAATAAGAAATGCAAATCAAAACCACTATGAGGTACCATTTCACACCAGTCAGAATGGCTGCGATCCAAAAGTCTACAAATAATAAATGCTGGAGAGGGTGTGGAGAAAAGGGAACCCTCTTACACTGTTGGTGGGAATGCAAACTAGTACAGCCACTATGGAGAACAGTGTGGAGATTCCTAAAAAAAGTGGAAATAGAACTGCCTTATGATCCAGCAATCCCACTGCTAGGCATACACACTGAGGAAACCAGAAGAGAAAGAGACACGTGTACCCCAATGTTCATTGCAGCACTGTTTATAATAGCCAGGACATGG
>NW_011494811.1:996585-1008018 GCF_000754665.1 Bison bison bison
ATTCATTTTGATATTTGGCAAAACTAATACAATTATGTAAAGTTTAAAAATAAAATCAATCAATGCAAACAAAAAAAAAAAAGAAGACTAAATAAATGGAAAGATTCAATATTGTAAGGATATCGATTTTCAGCAGAGGAATCTACATATCCAATGTAATGCTAATAAAAACTCTAAGTCCTTGTAGACTTTGCCTAGCAGACTCTAAAGTTTGTATCAAAGATCAAGAGTAGCAAAGTCACTCTTGAAAAAAAAACAAGGTACAAGGTTTGCCCCACTAGGTATCAAGTCTTGTTACAAAGCTATAGCAATTATGATTTGTGTGGTAACTACATAGGCATCAACTATATTAACAGAACAGATAGAGCCCAGAAACATACCCACCATTTACGATAAAGTGAGTACCACAGATCAAAAAGGAAAAGATAGTCTTATAATAAATACTGATTAAGCCAGTTATATATAAAGAAAAACAAATCCTAAATCCATACCTGACAACAGAACATAATAATTTCCAGTACAACTGAAATGTGAAAACAAAGAAACATGAAATTTTAAAAAGACAATCTCTGAGAGTATTTCTTGATATCTGGGTAGAAAATAATTTCTTAAATAAGACAAAAAAACATTAATTACCAAAAAAAAATCAATAAACTATAAATTTAAGAAATGTATGATAATCAAAAGAAATCTTAAGAAAAGCAAAATGACAAGCTATAAACTGGAAAAAGACATCTGTAATGTATATAACCAACAAAGGAGTAATATAATGAGTATATATTTTTAAAATTTACTTTTAATTGAAGGATAATTGCTTTACAATATTGTGTTGGTTTCTGCCATACATCAACATGAATCAGCCATAGGTATACATATGTCCCCTCTCTCTTGAACTCCTTCTTCTTAACAAAAAAAGGAGAACTCCAAAGAAAAATGAAACAAGAAATAAACAGGCACTGGAAAGAACAGAAAGCTTAAATGGACCACATATGTGGGGTAAGATGCTCTGCCTCATTAGGAATCAGAAAGGTTAACTATTGACAGAAGTCAAAATAAGACACGTCTAACACTCAACTGTTAAAATGGAAAACTAGTGAAACTTACAAAAACAACAAAATCAAATATTCAGGCTATGAAACAAGAAGGACTTTCACACACTAGTGGTGAAAGTAAAAACTGGTATTATTGTTTTGGCAAACAGTTTGGAATTACCTAATAAAACTGAATGTGAAAATGCCCTGTGAACCAGCTTGCGAATGTCAGATATACACATGTGGCCAAAGAAACATATGATAATGTGTTATCTGAGCAAAAAACCTAGAAATAATCTGAATGACTATCAACAGAAAAATGGATAAACTGTAGTCTACTCCAACAGTAGTAGACTATACAAGAGCAAACACAAATAACAGCTGGAAGCATCAACATGCGTAAGTCTACAAAATATGAAATTCTGCACAAAAAAAGCCCTTCACAGAGAAAAACAGACAGTATGATTGTCTTTAGGATGTCTTAGGCAGACAAAATTAAGTAATAATAGGTTTATTACTATCTACAAAGACAGTAAACCAAGGGAATTTTAAATAAAGATCACTCCTGAAAGGAAAAGAGTAGAATGAAATGAGAAAGACTTGTATTTGTATAATATCCTATTACTTAAGTTGTGTTGTGGTAAGTATTCACTTGGTTATTATTCTCTAAATTATACATATACTTGATATACTGTTTGAAATATACATTTGACAATAAAATTTTTTTGAAAACTAAAAGAAAATAGAAAAGATAAATAACATAAGCATTAAGAATATATACAATTATCCAGAACTAATCATATACAATTTATACAGAACTAGTAAGAGCTAGCAATTACTGAGTTGTTCCACGTATCAAAAATAGTTCTAAGTGCTTTGCATATATGATCTCATTTAGCCTCATAATCCTAAAAGATGATGCTGTGAAAGAGCTGCACTCAATATGCCAGCAAATTTGGAAAACTCCAATCCCAAAGAAAGGCAATGCCAAAGAATGCTCAAACTACCGCACAATTGCACTCATCTCACACACTACTAAAGTAATGCTCAAAATTCTCGAAGCCAGGCTTCAGCAATATGTGAACCGTGAAATTCCTGATGTTCAAGCTGGTTTTAGAAAAGGCAGAGGAACCAGAGATCAAATTGTCAACATCTGCTGGATCTTTGAAAAAGCAAGAGAGTTCCAGAAAAACATCTATTTCTGCTTTATTGACTATGCCAAAGCCTTTGACTGTGTGGATCACAAGAAACTGTGGGAAATTCTGAAAGAGATGGGAATACCAGACCACCTGACCTGCCTCTTGAGAAACCTGTATGCAGGTCAGGAAGCAACAGTTAGAACTGGACATGGAACAACAGACTGGTTCCAAATAGGAAAAGGAATATGTCAAGGCTGTATACTGTCACCCTGCTTATTTAACTTATATGCAGAGTACATCAAGAGAAACGCTGGGCTAGAAGCACCAGCTGGAATCAAGATTGCCGGGAGAAATATCAATAATCTCAGATATGCAAATGACACCACCCTTATGGCAGAAAGTGAAGAAGAACTAAAGAGCCTCTTGATGGAAGTGAAAGAGGAGAGTGGAAAAAGGTGGCTTAAAGCTCAACACTGAGAAAACTAAGATCATGGCATCTGGTCCCATCACTTCATGGGAAATAGATGGGGAAACAGTGGAAACAGTGTCAGACTTTACTTTCTTGGGCTCCAAAATCACTACAGATGGTGACTGCAGCCATGAAATTAAAAGACGCTTGCTTACTCCTCGGAAGGAAAGTTATGACCAACCTAGATAGCATATTCAAAAGCAGAGACATTACTTTGTCAACAAAGGTTCATCTAGTCAAGGCTATGGTTTTTCCAGTAGTCATGTATGGATGTGAGAGTTGGACTATGAAGAAGGCTGAGCACTGAAGAATTGATGCTTTGGAACTGTGGTGTTGGAGAAGACTCTTGAGAGTCCCTTGGACTGCAAGGAGATCCAACCAGTCCATCCTAAAGGAGATCAGTCCTGGGTATTAATTGGAAGGACTGATGTTGAACCTAAAACTCCAATACTTTGGCCACCTGATGAGAAGAGCTGACTCATTTGAAAAGGCCCTGATGCGGGAAAGATTGAGGGCAGGAGGAGAAGGGAATGACAGAGGATGAGATGGTTGGATGGCATCACTGACTCAATGGACATGAATTTAGGTAAACTCCGGGAGTTGGTGATGGACAGGGAGGCCTGGCGTGCTGTGGTTCACGGGGTCGCAAAGAGTCAGACACGACTGAGGGACTGAACTGAACTGAATCCTAGAGATAGTACTATTATTTGTCTCATCATCCAGATGAGGAAGCCAAGGCATAAAAGTTTAACTCCCCCAAGGTCACACTATCAGGAACTGATTCAAGCCCCTGGCAGATTAAGTGCAGAATCTACATTCTCTTTGCTTACCCACTAAATGGGGGTATGCATTTCATAACAGAAATAGAATAGACTTAAGAACTATGTAGAATCCACTAAAAAATTTATGCACATACACCATACACATATACAAGGGAGTCCCTTGGACAGCAAGGAGAAAAACCAGTCAATTCTAAAGGAAATCAGTCCTGAAAATTCATTGGAAAGACTGATGCTGAAGCTAAGCTCCAGTATTTTGGTCACATGATGCAAACAGCCGACTCATTGGAAAAATCCCCTATGCTGGGAAGATTAAAGGCAAAAGGAGAAGAGGGCATTAGAGGATGAGATGGCTGGATGGCATCACTGATGCAGTGGACATGAACTTGGGCAAACTCTGGGAGATGGTGAGGGACAGGGAGGCCTGGCATGCTGCAGTCCATAAAAGAGCCAGACAAGACTGAGTGACTGTACAACGACCACACAATGTCTCTGAGTGAGGCTTTCTATTTTAAAAGCTGAGTTCCCTCCAAATTTAATACATTTATCATCAAAATTCTACTGAGATTGTATGGAGAATGAGCAGACAAGGGAACATCTCACAAAAAACTAAGCATACGCATGAGAATAACTAAGATAATATTAAAACAGTGATGAGCTATTCACACTGCTAAGTATTAAGCATACTAGAAAGCCAGTGTATTATAAGCAAAGAGATCAATGGGGCAGAAAACAGAGCCCAGAAATGGACATAATAATGCATTATTCATTCACTGTTGTTGGTCCTAACAAATCTGAAAAAAAAAATTAGAAATGTTCTTCAGATTGACTACAAGTTAAAAATAAAAGATAAAATGGTAAAAATACTGAAAGTACACACAGATGAAAATTTACATAATTTGGGGGAAAGAAAAATATCTTACAAAACTTGATATCAAAGACAGAACTAATAAACTTGCACAGAACAGATCATAAAGAAATTAACTGTGGCATATAAATACATAAATAAAATGCCATAAAGTGAGGAAAAGTATTTGACATAAAAGATGAGTTGATATCCTTCATAAGTATCTTCTCCAAACCAACAGTAAAAAATTAACCACTGATAGGAAAACATACAACTCACAAAATAACAAATTTAACTGGAACAACATAAGGAAAATGCCTCCATTTCACTAGTAATCTGAAAACTGAAAAAATTAAACAATGATATATTTACCAGCTTGTGAAAATACTAAATAATCAGTGCTACCAAAAGAGGGGGGAAAAAAAAACCTCCAACTGCTCATCACAATAATTAAAACGTTAAAACTCTTTGGACTTTGGCAATATATATTAAAAAATGTGGCATAGTTTTTGAGTAATTCTACTTCTGCTAAATCATGATAAAAAAATTTTAGTCATTTAAAATTTAAACATCACAGTGATCTAATACTTAAATTTAAATTAGAAAATAAATAACTAAAAACAAGATAGCTAAATTAAGCTACTGTATACCCATAAAATGGAATACTGTGCAGTCATTAACAATACTATCACAGGGGAAAAAAAAATACTATCACAGGAAAAAAATGTTTTCACTAATTTGAAATATTTCCTGAGTACCTATTAGTGCAAGACACTGTTCAAGAACCTAGGAATAAAATAGTTTGTAGGAAAAACAAGGCACTGCCTTCAAGAAACTTATAAATGCCAACAAATGATTAAGATTATTTCAGATAGTGATTTATGCTATGAATAAATTATCACAAGAGTAAAATATCTGTTCAATGAACAAATGAGATAATCATGTTAGGGATGAAGGAAAATGTAACTGAAAAAGGACAAAGGCTGTAAGTGCACTGAAGATGGCACAGAAATACTGCCCTGTCTTAGAAGATGAATATCCCCTTTTAACGGCATTATTTACCTTGATATAATATATTATACTGAGTGGAAACATGGCATAGTGGTTAAAAGCATGGACTCCAGAGCCTGAATGCCTGGATCACTTGATCCTTCTCACCTTACTTTCCACATCTGTAAGTCAGGGATAATAATAGCATCCATCTCATAGAATTGCTTCTGAGGACTGCATGAGCTTAAAAATGTTGTATGCTCATAAAGCAACAATTGAAGAGTTACAATAGGGACACCTATTATTTCTATGAAGTCACAACCTTTTGACTGTAACAACTAAATTCCTCTGGCTGAGGCTGAGGTAACAGGGTAGAATGTGACTGAGAGCAGCAGGGAGAATATTTTACCTGAGACAGGAAAAGAAAGCCTCTAGGAGGGGGTTACCACTACACAGGAATCAGTCAGGCTAAGGTCGAGGGAAGGAACAGCTAAGTTTCTAAGGTAAGAATATAAAATTGAAAAAAAATTTACAATAAAGGGAACACTGCAGATTATAAGTGTCAAGTAAAATATCATCACAACTTAAGATGCATACACATTTTATATAAAAGTATGTAAGTATATGTACATACATGTAACTACATATATGTATAAGAAAAATGCTTTGATTTACGAAGTCATATTTTATTATTTCTTTAACTTGTTTGCCACTGCTTTTGGTCTTTGGTGTGTTTAATGATTATACAATTATGATTATTATCATTCAAACATGTTGTTCATTAATAAGGCCAAGGATACCGATTTATCTCCAGATAGTCACCTTTGCTATTGTCTAATGTGACAATCATACCTGTCACTGTATTGATACTGGTAAAACCAGGTGAACAGAAGAGGCCTGACACAATAATCACATCACTGGACACAGGCATCACTGTACATCTTTAAAAACTGAGTGGCACAAGTTTCCTTACCTCGGGCCATTGCTATCTTTTCTCCGTGTTGAACAGTTGCCTTGCTCAGTTTTGGATCGCTGATCTGTGAACTCATTTGCGTTCCTATCTACAATCTCTCCAGCATCCAGGGCTCTGTGGAGTCGATAGTTGACCATCTTCAGAACAATGAAAACAGCAGCTATCACAGGACAATAAACTGCTACTATAATCATGGAAGAAGGAAGGGCCTTAAAGAGAAAGAAAAGATAGGCATTTTAAAATCTTTTATACTTTATTCAACTAGAGAAATCTGTAGCTAAAATAACAAACACACACATTCTCACACAAAGCAACGACTGTGTTCCTAACACTAAACTGTAAAAGTATAAGACAGCACTATCTAATACAGTAGCCACTTGCTACCTATGGCTAGCGAGTGCTCGAAATGAGGCTAGCCTGAATTGAGATGTGCACTAAGAGTAAAATAACAATGGGTTCTGAAAATTCAGCATGGAAAAAAGGGTGCAAAATATCTCAGTCTTTATATTAGTTGTTGAAATATATTTAGATTATATTGGGTTAAATAAAATATATAATGCAGCTTCCAGAAAATTTTAAATTACCTACATGGCTCACTTTACATGCCCAGTGGACAGCACTGGTATAAATAAAGTTCATGCCAAAAAGCTTATAATCCAAACAGAGAGTTAATGTATCACATTACATAATATGTGAATAAGACAGGGTTGTCCTCCAAATATAAATAATCCTTGTTTATGTGCTCCCTGTTAACTTTTTTTACGATATAAACACACTCATTTCCTTGGGCAGCAAGGTAAAGACACTGTGTTCACTATCTATGCTGACCTCACTGTCTCTTAAAAAATAAAAGTTGTTAATAATTAATCTCATAGATTAACTATGAGAGAAACTGTAGAATTGGGGGAAAAAAATTTCAGGTCTGCCTTTCAAAACAAAGAGTTAACCAGAAGGTCATATTTCTCAATATCTCCTTTAATCAGACATTTTTCCTGAGACCGTTTAACCATAAATTTGTAACTAGTAATACAACTACCATTCCCCTGAGGCCTTTCTTTGCTGTCCTATAGTAAGTCACAGTTCAATATCTAGCTATAAGAAAAAAACTGAACAGCAGTTTTGCTTCTAAGTTCAAAACACTAAATTCATTCAGATTATTCTTTTAAGTCCAGGCTCTCTCCTTGTGTGGTTTGGGATCTTTGTTGCCAACTACTAAAGTAGCTGGTGCTTCTACTGAGCTACAACATAAACAATCATTGGTCTATTTGGAGACAAAAACGGAACTTAAATTTTTATTAGCTTTAAAGTTGTCTGCTCTGTCCTTGTGTAACAGAAAAGGGAGTAAAAATAAAACAGCAAAAATAAATCTGGCAAATGAAAACAAAAATTAGCAGAATTTCAAAGCAGTATGCCTGGGAATGGGGTGGTGAACCATAGGTACTAATCCTGTCCTAAACCATAAATTCCATCCATCAGTAATATCTGAACCAACTTTCCTTAATACCTTTCCAGATAAAGAAAAACTAGACAGCAATAACAAGGGGACTGCCTTCCTTCCAGAGTCCACCCTCAAATCCATCAGTCCTGTGGCTATTTGGCTGGGCACAAAGGGTCAACTGGGGGAAGAATTAAGAACCATTTTTCTAGAGCTACAGTGGGACAGTCAATTGGCACTGGGATCTAGCTTTTCTACTGGTATACCTGAAGCTTGGGGATGCTACCTTTACTTAATCATCCTAATGGAAAATTTCTTTTGGCTTATTCACCAAAAAAAAAAAAGAAAGAAAGAAAGGTAAGTGCATAAGCTAAATCCTACCAAGTGCAGAATTCAGTTCCCTATCTGTACCACCTTTCACTTCCGGCAGACAGAGAATGCTGGGGGAAAAAGGAAGATGAAGGTCTTAGTAACCAAACATTGTCCGTAAACTTGAAAATGACAATTAATTAGAGGTAAAGGAAGAGGTTAGGTCATAAAGAAAAGGATTTTTTTTTTTTTTGGCCACACTGCCCAGGATCTCAGTTCCCAGACCAGAGACTGAACTCAAGCCATGGCAGTTGAAATGTGGAGTCCTAACCACTGGATCTCCAGGAAAATCCCCAAAGGAATTCTTTTATTTTTATCTCATCTTTTTAGTCTAAAGAGTATGTATTTTACTACATAGGCAGAACTTTTGCACAAGTAAGTGAGGTAGTCACTTCTGAACTTTAGGACAATCCCATTCATCAAGGCACCCCATGGTAGGTGGGTATTAGGGGAGATGTTTATGAAAGTGTTACAAGGAACTGGGAAGAAGAACCAGGAAGTAGTAATATCTTTAACTGCTTAGTATTTTCAATACACCTATCTATATTAGCTTCCAGTAGGGTTTATCCCATTACTTGTGGAGTCCCCAAAGGAATGTTTTTAACCTTAGAGGTTTCCCATGGAGGCTGCCCCCAAAGGACTCAGAAAGGCCCTCGTATCACAACCACAGCTTGAGGAATTCAGCCCTCTTGCCACAGTCCCCTTCAGGGGGTTGAGGTTAAGGATTCCAGGTTAAGTTTTTCCTTTCAGAGGATGAGGCTGCAGAAGACAAGAAACTATTCCCATTGTCAAGATTCAGACATACATGCCCAAAGAAAAAATCTCAAAATATAATTTTCTATAATTCCAACTACATAGTTAGTCAAATTGATTTCAGCAGGCCACCTGGGAACCTCTCACAAGCTCAGAATATATTTTCCCCAAGGCACTGGCTTACAAATGAACCATTGAAACTTGAGCCTACCCATATTCCTGCCCTCTCCAGGAAGCTCAGACAGTAAATAATCTGCCTACAATGCAGAAGGCCTAGGTTCGATTCCTGGGTTAGGAAGATACCCAGGAAAAGAGAATGGCAACCCACTCCAGTATTCTTGCTTGGAGAATCCCATGGACAGAGAAGGCTGGTGGGCTACAGACCGTGGGGTTGCAAAGAGTCGGACACGACTGAGTGACTAACACATACACACATACGTATTTCTGCACGTTAGAATTTTATCTACATACTATTTTAATATGAATAGAACTATTAAAAATACTAAATCTTTTTCTGTTTACACTTGCATTTTATATTTATGTCACTCTAAAATAAAACATGTACTTGTATTTACATTTTTATCTACAGTAGAATGTGCTTAGGAAAGCAACATTAAAAAATACATATCAACAAGCTGGAAAGAGACCAAAGTAATATATACAGTACATACAGGCCACCATCAATATACATGTGTTAGGAGTAAAGATAGGCAGCTTAAAACATATACAAGAAGACAGAGCACAAATGCGAAAAATAAGGGAGGGAATAAAAGTCCTAAGAAATAAAAGTAAGGCTGTCTACTGATGGACTAAAATTATCTTCCATATTTTATAGGAATTTTTCTATACTTTAAATTTTCCCAACAAGAAAAGAAAAAGCTATTAGATGATCTGAATCTGTAAATTCTGGTCAAAGTCAATGTCTTTAGTTAAAATGTTATACTTGAGTGCAGGCTGAGTTGCTTAAGGCGTGTCCGACTCTTTGTCACCCCGTGGACTGCAGCTCACCAGGTTCCTCTGTCCATGGGATTCTCCAGGCAAGAATACTGAAGAGGGTTGCCAGGCCCGCCTCCAGGCGATTTCCCAACCCAGGGATGGAACCTGCATCTCCTACTTCTCCGGCACTAACAGGTGGGTTCCTTACCACTCTATTTCTACCCTCCTGTTTCATAAAACAATTTTGTTCAGTTCATTTACATATATCTTTAGTTATCTAACTAAAAGCCATCATGAAAAAAAAAAGCCATAATGAGTTATCTAACATAGGCTTACACAGCACATTATCATCATTTTGGCATATATCATTTAAATTATTACATTTTGAATATGTATGATGTTGTTACTGCAAACTGTGTTTATAACAGATACCCATTTGTGTTTTATTAGGACAATTTTTATTCCTTTTCTGTTCATCTCATAAATGCATATTCCTATCTCCGTATCAACAAAAACAAGACCAGGAGCTGACTGTGGCTCAGATCATGAACTCCTTATTACCAAATTCAGACTGAAATTGAAGAAAGTAGGGAAAACCACTAGACCATTCAGGTATGACCTAAATCAAATCCCTTATGATTATACAGTGGAAGTGAGAAATAGATTTAAGGGCCTAGATCTGATAGATAGAGTGCCTAATGAACTATGGACTGAGGTTCGTGACACTGTACAGGAGACAGGGATCAAGACCATCCCCATGGAAAAGAAATGCAAAAAAGCAAAATGGCTGTCTGGGGAGGCCTTACAAATAGCTGTGAAAAGAAGAGAAGCGAAAAGCAAAGGAGAAAAGGAAAGATATAAACATCTGAATGCAGAGTTCCAAAGAATAGCAAGGAGAGATAAGAAAACCTTCCTCAGCGATCAATGCAAAGAAATAGAGGAAAACAGCAGAATAGGAAAGACTAGAGATCTATTCAAGAAAATTAGAGATACCAAGGAACATTTCATGCAAAGATGGGCTCAATAAAGGACAGAAATGGTATGGACCTAATAGAAGCAGAAGATATTAAGAAGAGATGGCAAGAATACACAGAAGAACTGTACAAAAAAGATCTTCACGACCCAGATAATCACGATGGCGTGATCACTGACCTAGAGCCAGACATCCTGGAATGTGAGGTCAAGTGGGCCTTAGAAAGCATCACTATGAACAAAGCTAGTGGAGGTGATGGAATTCCAGTTGAGCTATTCCAAATCCTGAAAGATGATGCTGTGAAAGTGCTGCACTCAATATGCCAGCAAATTTGGAAAACTCAGCAGTGGCCACAGGACTGGAAAAGGTCAGTTTTCATTCCAACAGCAAAGAAAGGCAATGCCAAAGAATGCTCAAACTACCGGAAAACTGCACTCATATTACACGCTAGTAAAGTAATGGTCAAAATTCTCCAAGCCAGGCTTCAGCAATCTGTGAACCGTGAACTTCCTGATGTGCAAGCTGGTTTTAGAAAAGGCAGAGGAACCAGAGATCAAATTGCCAACATCCGCTGGATCATGGAAAAAGCAAGAGAGTTCCAGAAAAACATCTATTTCTGCTTTATTGACTATGCCAAAGCCTTTGACTGTGTGGATCACAACAAACTGTGGAAAATTCTGAAAGAAATGGGAATACCAGACCACCTGACCTGCCTCTTGAGAAACCTATATGCAGGTCC
>NW_011494811.1:1008118-1008833 GCF_000754665.1 Bison bison bison
GACTGGTTCCAAATGGGAAAAGGAGTACGTCAAGGCTATATATTGTCACCCTGCTTATTTAACTTATATGCAGAGTACATCATGAGAAATGCTGGACTGGAGGAAACACAAGCTGGAATCAAGGTTGCTGGGAGAAATATCAATCACCTCAGATATGCAGATGACACCACCCTTATGGCAGAAAGTGAAGAGGAACTCAAAAGCCTCTTGATGAAAGTGAAAGTGGAGAGTGAAAAGGCTGGCTTAAAGCTCAACATTCAGAAAACGAAGATCATGGCATCCGGTCCCATCACTTCATGGGAAATAGATGGGGAAATAGTGGAAACAGTGTCAAGACTTTATTTTTCTGGGCTCCCAAAATCACTGCAGATGGTGAGTGCAGCCATGAAATTAAAAGGCACCTACTCCTTGGAAGGAAAGTTATGACCAACTTAGATAGCATATTCAAAAGCAGAGACACTAATTTGCCAACAAAGGTCCGTCTAGTCAAGGCTATGGTTTTTCCTGTGGTCAGGTACGGATGTGAGAGTTGGACTGTGAAGAAGGCTGAGAGCGGAAGAATTGATGCTTTTGAACTGTGGTGTTGGAGAAGACTCGAAGTCCCTTGGACTGCAAGGAGATCCAACCAGTCCTTTCTGAAGGAGATCAGCCCTGGGATTTCTTTGGAAGGAATGATGCTAAAGCTGAAACCCCAGTACTTTGGCCACCTCATGCG
>NW_011494811.1:1008933-1016731 GCF_000754665.1 Bison bison bison
TTCTGAAGGAGATCAGCCCTGGGATTTCTTTGGAAGGAATGATGCTAAAGCTGAAACCCCAGTACTTTGGCCACCTCATGCGAAGAGTTGACTCATTGGAAAAGACTGATGCTGGGAAGGATTGGGGGCAGGAGGAGAAGGGGACAACAGAGCATGAGATGGCTGGATGGCATCACTGACTCCATGGACATGAGTCTGAGTGAACTCTGGGAGTTGGTGATGGACAGGGAGGCCTGGCGTGCTGCGATTCATGGGGTCGCAAACAGTCAGACATGACTGAGCAACTGAACTGAACTGATCTCCATAACTGAGTAACATACATTGTTTTATCGTTAATAATTCATTATGGCATTCAAAACTTGCAGTTTCAACAGTCGATCATGACTTAGTGACTAAACAACAACAAACTCTCATAGTTATAGTTACCATAGCTATACTAAATTTTTTAGGACTTAGAAAACCATGTTGTTGAAAATACAATAAAGAACTGGGGAAAATAAGTAAGCAAGCAAGCAAGCAGCAGGCAATATTTCAGATAATATGGAAATTCTTTCTTTGTTGAGGGACAGTTGTGTGGTAGAATCTAGCCTTACATAGGCATACCTATATGAATCTATACTTACACAGGCATACCTCAGAGCTATCATAGGTTTGAATTTAGAGCACTGCAATAAAGTGAGTCATGAGAGAAATCACTATTTATGGCAACTATAGTCTTAAGAAATGTATTTCTTAAATAATGAGAATTGAAATTAGAAATTATTCTTGATCCATGGGCTGCAGAATGGCTACTGTGTTAGTAAATATGAAAAAAACATGAATATCATTGTACATCTCTAGCTGAGCTCTTAACAGGCCAGGTATGTTGTCAATGAGCAGTAATATTTTGAAAGTGATCTTTTTTTCCTTTACAAAAAAAAAAAAACTCAAATGAAATTATTAGAACATAAATTGAGAGGCAGTAATGTTTTGTTTTTAATTTAAAAAAATTTTTTTATAATTTTTAAAGGTTATTTTTCATTTACAGTTATTACAAAATATTGGCCATATTCCCCATGTTGTACAATATATCGCTGAGCCTATCTTACACCCAACAGATTGTACCTCTCACTCCTCTACCTTTATATTGCCCCCCTACCCCTATTGGTAACTAATAGTTTATCTTCTATTATCTGTGAGTCTTTGTTACATTCACTAGTCTGCTTTATTTTTTAGATCCTACATGTAAGTGATATTATATAGTACTTCTCTTTCTCTGTCTTGACTTATTTCACTTAGTATAATGCCCTCCAAGTCCATTCATATTGCTGCAAAAGGCACATTTTCATTCTTTTTTATGGCTAGGTAGTATTTCATTGCGTATATATATACACCACTCCTTCTTTATCCATTCATCTGTTGGATTCTTAGGTTGCTTCCATATCTTGGCTATTATAAACAATGCTATCATCATTAGGATACATATTTTCAAATCAGTGTTTTTTTTGTCTTTGTTTTTTTTTTAAGAAATACACACAGAAGAGGAACTACTGGGTCATACAGCAGTTCTGGTTTTAGGTTTTTTGAGAAACTTCCATACTGTTTTCCACCATGGCTGTACCAATTTACATTCCCACCAACAATGTACTGCTAAGTCACTACAGTCGTGGTCCAACTCTGTGCGACCCCATAGATGGCGTCCCTGGGATTCTCCAGGCAAGAACACTGAAGTGGGTTGCCATTTCCTCCTCCAATGCATGAAAGTGAAAAGTGAAGTCGCTCAGTCGTGTCCGACTCTTAGCGACCCCATGGACTGCAGCCTACCAGGCTCTTCCGTCCATGGGATTTTCCAGGCAAGAGTACTGGAGTGGGGTGCCATTGCCTTCTCCCAACAATGTACTAGAGTTTCCTTTTCTCCACATTCTAACCAATATTTGTTATGTGTCTTCTTTCTGATGACAGTCATCTCGACAGGTGTGAGGTGATATTTCATGGTGGCTGTGATTTGCATTTCCCTGAAGATCAGCAATGTTGAGCAACTTTTCATGTGCCTATCGGCCATCTACATTTCCTCTTTGGAAAAATGTCTATTTGGTTCTTCTGCCCATTTTTTAATTAGGCTGGGTTTTTGGGTTTATTTTGCACTGAGTTGTATGAGCTGATTATATATGCTGGATATTAATCCCTTACCAGTCATATCACTTGCAAATATTTTCTCCCATTCAGTAGGCTATCTTTTTGTTGTGATGGTGGTTTTCTTTGCTGTGCAAACAATTTTAATTAGGTCCCATTTGTTTATTTTTGCTTGTATTTCCTTTACATTAGGAAGACAGATCCAAAAAAATACTGCTGCAATTTATGTCAGAGAGTGTCTGCCAATATTTTCCTCTAGGAGTTTTATAGTATCCAGTCTTACACTTAGGTCTTTAATCCATTTGAACTTCAGCTGCCCAATTTTCTGAGTACCACTTGGAAGAGACTGCCTTTTCTCCCTTGTATAGTGTTGACTCGTTTGTCATAGATTAATTGACCATAAATGCAAGGACTTATGTCTATTGATCTGTGTGTCTGTTTTTGGAAAGGTACCAATGTTTTGCTTTACATATATTTTTCTGAGTAAACCTAACCATCCTGGAAAAAGAATGGGGTATCCTATACTAAGAACCATCTTGATTCATATCTCCTTTTGTAAGTTAGTTAACTTGACATTCTGTTGTATGAGTCATTCTTTTAATAGTTTAATCAGTCTAAGTAAATCCCTGAGTAAACTGATAAAAAAATTAATCATATGGTAAATATGAGGACCAGAAGCTATCTCATAAAGTCCAACTTAAACTGCTTAACCTATTTCTTTATTCTGTCTCTGATATATTCTATTGAAATAATTTTTTAGAATTTATAGTAAGTGAAAATAAGAAATCTATCACATGACTTTGCGATTCTGAAGAACAGAAGCTAGGTCATTATCTTTTTACTATACCTCAAAAAAAACACAACAGTTCAGGGTATATTCAGTGAGATTATCTTAGAGGCAAATATATGAAAAATAATGGAATTCTTTGTGCACTTAATAGCCATACTCCTATAAAAGTAGGGTACAATATAAGCACAAATAACAATGGTTCAGATTTAAGGCTTAAAAATCAAAAGATGTAATTCAGTAACAAAAGCATTAAGCCATAGGAAAACTACAAGGATCAATAAAAATATTTTTAAATAAAATATGAATACACAAAAAATAGGTTATCAAGCATTATTATTTGATTGTATATTCTTTCATGTTTCACTAAAAACAGAATGCAATAAATCGCAAGTTGAGATCTAACACAAGAATGAAAGTCAGTTAAGATTTACAAATTAAAAGTATACTAGCAAATTTCCCTAGTGGCCCAGTGGTTAAGAATCACCGTGCAATGTAGGGCCACAGGTTTGATCCCTGCTCTGTGAAGATCCCACCTGTCACAGGGCAACTAAGCCCATGAGTCACAACTACAGAGCCCACGCACTGCGACTACTGAAGCCCCACACACAGCAACTCGAGAGGAGCCCCACTTGCTGCAAGTAGAGAAAGCCCATCCATATGGCAAGGAAGACCCGGCACAGCCAAAATTTTAAAAAAAAAGTATACTAGCTCTCTTAAGAGTATTAACAGAATGCATCTATCATTCTTGCCCTGAACTCACTCAACTGGCTTGAAACAGAATGATGGTATTGCATGCTATATAATCCATTTCTAGTTTAAAAGTAAATGCTCAAATAGGCAATGTATCACACACCAGAGTTTACGTGGGTAAATATGAAAGCTGCCCAACAGAAAAAAAGAATGAAGGGAAGTACAGTTTATCTTACTGCTGCCACTTCCTCAGTTTCCATAATGGTAAATGACACACTCAACTCAAGGAATAAGAGTTTTATTCATTCACTCAACATACACTTATCGAGTACCGATTTAAGCCCCAGCTACACTGCAATAAATAAGATCCTTTCTCTCTCCTGGAGCATCTTAGGAGAATGACTATGCTTTTACCAAGTGCTACGTGCTTAAAATGGCAAAGTATCTGTCTCACAACAATCCTTTGAAGAAAGTACTATCACTGTCTACATCTCTTACAAATAGGAAAACTTCAAGGCTTATGAAGTCATTGTCTGTAGCTGGTAAACTGGCAAAAATAGGATTTACATCCAGTCTAACTTCAGTGGTTGAGAACCTGAGTTTTTAACCATTATAAGTAGACAGTCTCCTTCCAAGGCAATGGTAACTTTTTTTTCATTGCTGCCATCTTAAGGAGTCGTTTGAGACATTTTCCCCCTAAGTGTTCCCTGTGAAATAATAAAATATACATATATTGGTTTCTGTCCCTGGTTCCTGCACAGAGCTCCTAAACACTTTTGATTTCCTAAATGAAAAGGGCACAAAGAGCATCTGTCACTCTCATTCCTCACATGTAAATCCCTTGGAATTTCCTGGGTGATAGAAAGGCCTGTTTTCTAAAGAGGTGACTCTGGGTGGGCTCCTGAATTGGGGCTGGTCACCAGAAAGACCAAGCCATGATTAGAAGCTTGGGATTTTCAGCCTCATCCTTCAAGCTCCATACGGTTTGAAAAGGGCTGGAAATGGAGTTAATAACTGATCAGGCCTGTGTGAGGCAATCTCCATAACATCCCAATAGTATGAAGTTCCGAGAGTTTCCAGGTTGGTGAATACAGAGAGGTGATGGCGGGCTGCACACCCAGAGAGGGTATGAAAGCTGGGAACTCTTTCCAAAAAAGTTCCAGCCCTTGAAATAACTGTGCCTCTTGCTGCTACTTACATATTCATGAGGACAACAATTTCAGATTTTGTTCATAAAAAACTGGAATGGACAGGATTTAAACAGACAGCAAATGCTGCATCTCTGTAGCTGAAGTGAAGAAGCACATGTAATAGCAGCAGCAATGGCAAAAACAAATAGTATTTTAAGTAAACACAGCAGGGGAAAAGGCCCGCATAAGACCAATAAGTGAAAGGATATTAAATTTTAACAAAACCCATTGATAATACAGGCATACCTTATAGATATTGTAGGTTTAGTTTCAGACCACTATAATAAAGTGAACAACACAGTGAAGTAAGCCACATGAATTTTTTGGTTTCCTATATATATATACACACACTATACTGTAGTCTATTAACTGTGAAATAGTATTATGTCTAAAAAAAAGCACATACCTTAATTTAAAAATACTTTATTGCTAAAAAATGCTAACCATAATCTAAGACTTCAGCAAGTCATAATCTTCTTACAAAAGTAGCATCAAATATCACTGATCATAATAAAAAATTTAGTAATAATGAAAATTGTGAAATAATGTGCAAATTACCAAAACATGATACAGGGACACAAGAAAACAACACTGTTGGAAAAATGGTGCCAACGGACTTCCTGAACGGGTTGCCACAAACCTTCAACATGTGAAAAAATACAATACCTATGAAGCATAATAAAGGGAAGCCACAACAAAATGAAGTACGCCTGTACATGCTACAAAATCTGGCTAACTCAGCCCTCCCTCCAAAATGATGAGTAAGACAAATTATCTCACTGAGAACCATAACTAAATTGCAGGAGATTTAAAATGGGTTTCCAATGTATTCACATAATATGCTAGTTCAGAAGGGGAGCCAAGATTAAAGATATAATTAGATGGTGATTTCAAGGGCAGCTCTGAGAGTTCTAGACTCAGAATAAATACTGAAAAAGATCCGGGGACACTTAGTTCACCCCAGTCAATCACAAGAAGGCTTTCAGACACAGATTAATCAGAAGAGTATCTTGCATGACTGTAGAAGAGCATGGTGGAAAGTGACCGTGATGGTCATCTTGAGGCCAAAGGGAAGAAACAACAGAGGCAGTCTGTATAACCTTGAACCAGTGGTTTAACTTCTAGGAGCCTTTGTTTCCTCACTAGAAAAACAGGGATAGTAACGGTATCTTCATTTCACAGAGCTACAATAAGTATTAAGTGAGAAAACTTGAAAGGAGATAGTGCATGGGCATATAATAAAACAACTATTCAATGTTGTTAATAATATTTGAACAATGTAGCGACAAAGGTCCATATAGTCAAAGCTATGGCTTTACCAGTAATCGTGTATGGATGTGAGACCTGGACCATAAAAAAGACAGAGCACTGAAGAATTGATGCTTTTGAACTGTGGTGCTGGAGAAGACTTTTGACAGTCCCTTGGACTGCAAGGAGATCAAACCAGTCAGTCCTAAAGATCAGTTCAGTTCAGTTCAGTCGTTCAGTCGTGTCCGACTCTTTGTGACCCCATGAATCGCAGCACACCAGGCCTCCCTCTGTCCATCACCAACTCCCAGAGTTCACTCAAACTCATGTCCATCAAGACAGTGATGCCATCCAGCTGTCTCATCCTCTGTCGTCCCTTTCTCCTCTTGCCCCCAATCCCTCCCAGCATCAGAGTCTCTTCCAATGAGTCAACTCTTCGCATGAGGTGGCCAAAGTACTGGAGTTTCAGCTTTAGCATCATTCCCTCCAAAGAAATCCCAGGGCTGATCTCCTTCAGAATGGACTGGTTGGATCTCCTTGCAGTCCAAGGGACCCTCAAGAGTCTTCTCCAACACCACAGTTCAAAAGCATCAATTCTTAGGCGCTCAGCCTTCTTCACAGTCCAACTCTCACATCCATACATGACCAGGGGAAAAACCATAGCCTTGACTAGACGAACCTTTGTTGGCAAAGTAATGTCTCTGCTTTTGAATATGCTATCTAGGTTGGTCATAACTTTCCTTCCGAGGAGTAAGCGTCTTTTAATTTCATGGCTGCAGTCACCATCTGTAGTGATTTTGGAGCCCAGAAAAATAAAGTCTGACACTGTTTCCACTGTTTCCCCATCTATTTCCCATGAAGTGGTGGGACTGGATGCCGTGATCTTTGTTTTCTGAATGTTGAGCTTTAAGCCAACTTTTTCACTCTCCTCTTTCACCTTCATCAAGAGGCTTTTGAGTTCCTCTTCACTTTCTGCCATAAGGGTGGTGTCATCTGCATATCTGAGGTGATTGATATTTCTCCCAGCAATCTTGGTCCAGTTTGTGTTTCTTCCAGTCCAGCATTTCTCATGATGTACTCTGCATATAAGTTAAATAAACAGGGTGACAATATATAGCCTTGATGAACTCCTTTTCCTATTTGGAACCAGTCTGTTGTTCCATGTCCAGTTCTAACTGCTGCTTCCTGACCTGCATACAAATTTCTCAAGAGGCAGATCAGATGGCCTGGTGTTCCCATCTCTTTCAGAATTTTCCACAGTTTATTGTGATCCACACAGTCAAAGGCTTTGGCATAGTCAATAAAGCAGAAATAGATGTTTTTCTGGAACTCTCTTGCTTTTTCCATGATCCAGCGGATGTTGGCAATTTGATCTCTGGTTCCTCTGCCTTTTCTAAAACCAGCTTGCACATCAGGAAGTTCACGGTTCACAGATTGCTGAAGCCTGGCTTGGAGAATTTTGAGCATTACTCTACTAGCATGTGAGATGAGTGCAATTGTGTGGTAGTTTGAGCATTCTTTGGCACTGCCTTTCTTTGGGATTGGAATGAAAACTGACCTTTTCCAGTCCTGTGGCCACTGCTGAGTTTTCCAAATTTGTTGGCATATTGAGTGCAGCACTTTCACAGCATCATCTTTCAGGATTTGGAATAGCTCAACTGGAATTCCATCACCTCCACTAGCTTTGTTCATAGTGATGCTTTCTAAGGCCCACTTGACTTCACATTCCAGGATGTCTGGCTCTAGGTCAGTGATCACACCATCGTGA
>NW_011494811.1:1016831-1032368 GCF_000754665.1 Bison bison bison
TTCTTAATATCTTCTGCTTCTGTTAGGTCCATACCATTTCTGTCCTTTATCGAGCTCATCTTTGCACGAAATGTTCCTTTGGTATCTCTGATTTTCTTGAAGAGATCCCTAGTCTTTCCCATTCTGTTGTTTTCCTCTATTTCTTTGCATTGATTGCTGAAGAAGGCTTTCTTATCTCTCCTTGCTATTCTTTGGAACTCTGCATTCAGATGTTTATATCTTTCCTTTTCTCCTTTGCTTTTCGCTTCTCTTCTTTTCACAGCTATTTGTAAGGCCTCCCCAGACAGTCATTTTGATTTTTTGCATTTCTTTTCTATGGGAATGGTCTTGATCCCTGTCTCCTGTACAATGTCACGAACCTCATTCCATAAGCTTATGAAAAGATGCTCAACCCCAAAATGGGAGAAATGTCAATTAAAACTATTCTAGGATACTACTTTTTACCTATGAAAATCCCAAAACTATGTGAAGCTGTGGCACACAGGAGCACAAACAGGCACTCCAATACATTGCCCGCAGGCATGGAAAGTGATAAGTAAACCCCTGGAGGGCAACTTAGCACTATCTTCGGAAACGACAAAAGCAGTTATCCCTTTGACCAACCAATCTCACATCTAGGATAAATATCTTAACGTTGTATCTAGACACATGTAAGATAACATCTGTGCAAATTATTCACTGCAGCATGGTTTGTGCTAGCAAAAGGCTACAAACAAATATCTATCAGCAGGGAACATGATCAATAATATACCCATGCAACAGAATACTATGCAACTAAAACAAAAAACAACTGAGCCCAGCAAAAGTTCAGGACCAGACAGCTTCCCTGGTGAATTCTACCAAACATTTAGAAAATTAATACCAATCTTTCTCAAAGTCTTCGAAAACACACAAGATGAAGGAATACTTCCAAACTCACTTTATGAGGCCAGCGTTGTGCACTGCACGTTGCTTCAGTCGTGTCCAACTCTTTGCAACACTATGGCCTGCCAGGATCCTACATCCATGCGATTCTCCAGGCAAGAATGCTGGAGTGGGCTGCTGTGCCCTCCTGCAAGGGATCTTCCTGACCCAGGGATTGATCCTGCATCTCTTACGTTTCCTGCAGTGGCAGGTGGCTTCTTGACCACTAGTGCCACCTGGGAAGCCAAGCACTACCCTGATACCAGACACCAGAAGGACAGAAAATTATAGGCAAATGAACACAGATGCAAAAATCCTCAACAAGATATTAGCAAACCAAATCCAGTAAGACACTAAAAGGATGATACACCATGAGTGGAATTTATTATAGAAATGCAAGGATGTTTCCACATCTGCAGATCAATATGTTACACATTTACAAAATGAAGGGTAAAAAATCATATAATCATCTGAATAGATGCAAAAATAGCATTTGACAAAACACTCATTTATGACAAAAGCATTCAACAAAGTGCGTATAGAGGGAATGCACCTCAACATAATAAAGATCATATATGATAAGCCCACAGTTAACATCATCAAAAGCTGAAAGCTTTTCCACGAAGATCAAGAGAAGGATGCCCACTCTCACCACTTTTATTCAAAACATTATTAGAATTACTAGCGAGAGCAGTTCTATTTACAACTACATCAACAGAATAAAATACGTAAGAATAAATTCAACAAGGGGAAAGAAAGACCTGCACACTGAAAACTACAAGACACTGAGAACAGAAGTGAGGATGACACAAATAAATGGGAAGCGAGTTCATGCTTATGGATTAAAGAATTAATATTGTTAAAATGCTCATACTACCTAAAGCAACCTAAAGAATCAAAGCGATCCCTAACAAAATTCCAATGGCATTTTTCACAGAAATAGAACAATCCTAAAATTGATCTGGAATCAAAAGGGACTCCAAATAGCCAAAGCAATCTTAACATAGCCAAAGCAATCTTAAGAAAGACAAACAAAGCTGGAGGCATCACTATGCAGGCAAAACTTGCTTCCAAACTATATTACAAAGCTAAAGTAATCAAAACAGTATGGTATTGGCATAAAAACAGACACGTTAATCAATGGAACAGAACAGAGCACCAAAATAAGCCCACACTTTTATGGCCAATTAATTTTACAAGAAGAAGCTAAGAATAGACAATGAGGAAAGAACAGTCTCTTCAATAAATGGTGTTGGAAAACTGGACAACCACATGGAGAAGAATGAAACTGGACTGCTACCTTACACCACACAAAAAAACTACCTCATAATGGATTAAAGACTTGCACATAAGATCTGAAACCATAAAACTCTTAGGAAAAAAAACAAAGGTTAAGCTCCCTGACATAGATCTTAGTGATATTATTTTGTGTTTGATATGGAAAACAAAGGCAACAAAACCAAAAAAAAAAAAAAAGTGGGATTACATCAAACTAACACTTCTGCACAGCAAAGGAAATCATCAACAAAAAGAAAGTATTTACAAATCATGTCTGGTAAGGAATTAATATTCAAAACATACAAGGAACTCATATGACAGCAAAAAAAAAAATTTTTTTTTTCAATGTAAAAATGAGTCTGAAAAGACACTTTTTCAAAGACATCTAGATGGCCAACAAGTACATTTTCATACTCAATATGAGGTGTTCAATATCACTAATCAGCAGGGAAATGTAAATCAAAACTACAATGAGATATTACCTCACACTTTCAGAAATGGCTATTATCACAAAGACAATAAATAGCAAGTGTTAACAAGGATGTGGAGAAAAGGGAACCCTTGAGCACTGCTGAAGAGAACAAACTGTTACAGTCACTATGGAAAACAGTACACAGAGGTGCCTCCAAAACTTAAAAACAGAACCACCATATGATCCAGTAATTCCACTTCTATGTATTTATCTGAAGAAAACAAAAATATTAACTGAAAAAGATATATGCATTTGCATGTTCACTGCAGCATTATTTATAACACCCAATTCATGAAAGCAACCTAAATGTCCATCACTGGATGAATGGATAAAGAAAATGTGGTGTGTGTGGGTGTGTGTGTGGGGGGGTGTGTGTATATATATATATATAATAAAATACTAGTCAGCCTTAAAAAAGAAGGAAATTTGTCATCTGAAACAACATGGATAGACCTTGATGGCAAAATGCTAAAGACAATAAATCAGAAAGAGAAAGACAAATACTGTACAATCTCATATACGGTCTAAAAACAAAGCAAAACAAAAACAGATCACAGATATAGTGAATAGATTTGATGGTTGCCAGACGTGGGGGTAGACAGTGGCTCAAATGGGTGAAAGGGATCAAAAGATACAATTTCCCAGCTATAAAATATCATAAGGATATAATGACAGGTGATTACAGTTAATATTACCGTTATCACGTATTTGAAAGTTCCTAGGAGAGTAAATCTTAAATGTTGTCATCACTAGAAAAAAAAATTTCTAACTACATATGGTAAAAGATGTTAACTAGCCTTACTGTGGTGATCACTTCACAATATATTCACAAATATTCAAACATTATGCTGCACACCTGAAATTAGTATAATGCTGTATGTTAATTTAAATAAAAAACTGAAAAGCCCTTTTGGTACTGACGCACAGATGTGTAAGATCTATTAAGGGAAGGGAGGCAATATATAGAGTGGAGTGATAGGAGAGGGAGACAGACGTTTGAATTCGAATCCATATGCTGTAATGGGATTCAGAAGAAACTACTCACAGTGGTTTCTTATGGGAGGCAGTGCAGGTGAAAACTGGGAAGATGGTGGCAGATACAAAAGGGTGACTTAAGAGTTTCTTTTTTAACCAGGCAAATTTATTTTTAAATTTAAAAATTATTAGACAAAAACATGAATATTTTTTTAACAAATTGTTAATAGGGAAGGTCTTTATCACATGAAGAAAAGTTGCAAATGTGACTACTACAAATGTTAAATTAAAAAAAAAAAATGTTAAATTTATATGCTCAAAAAACTCAATCATACAGATAAAAGACGTATTAGGGGAAATTTTTAATACATAATAAAGAGCTAATTTCTATATATACAAAGGGCTCTCAAAACCACTTAGAAAGAACATGACTAAAATAATAAACGATTATTTGACCAAAAAAAGAACATGACTTACAAAAAAGGATAAAGGACACAACAGATAGCTGAAAGAAAAGAGATATAAATGTCTACTAAACCTATAAAAAGATATTCAAAGAACCTATTAATAAGGAAATGCAAATTAAAACATGATGCCATTTTACAAAATCAAAACATCAAAAAAGACTAATAATGTTGGTGAAAACAAAGAGCAGTAAGTCCTTTCACATACACTATTGAGAATATAAACTGGTGTAACATTTTCTGAGGTATAATCGGACATCTAGTTTAATTTGAAATGTACATACTTTGACCCAGCAATTTTTCTAGAGACTTATGCTGTAAAATTTCCACAACTAAAACCTTAAATATACAAATGTGTACCACAGTATTGCCACAGCAGCGTTTGCTTTTACTTTGAACCCTTACTTTGGACTATATGTACTTTTATTTTGGACTCTATATACTTGAGTACTACCTGGAACAATTTCTATAACTAATATTATTTTCATGATAAAAACCTAACGGTTTTTTAACTAGAGGGTGAAACGCGCTCAAGGATTATAACGGGTAAAAAGCACCATATAAGTGTTACTATTATCAGTACCATAGAAGCCTCTATTTCAGCCAGAATCAAAATTATTCAGTAATTCACTCACTGCTGGAAAAAAGGCGCTGACTTAAAGCAGCAACCTCAGCAGGAATCAACAAGGCGTTTTCAGACAGTCATGAATAGTAGGCTAACGCTGCCCAGGTAGTGACTGTTGGCAGGAGGTGTTCATGAGCAATCATCTACAGGCTTTTTCTGTTGGTACATCTAGGTAGAGTGGCTTTCCAAAATACACATATCTGGAAATTCCCCTAGACAGTGATTTATTGGAGTAAAGCACAATAAGAATGCAGGTACATTAATCCCCAGCTATCACATGGTGAGCTTTTTTTTTTAAAGAGGAAAAGTAAAGGCAGCTCTGTGTTATCCCTTGTGTAGAAGCCTGAGTCATAGGGCAGGCCAGCAATTCTCAAGTGGGGTGTCATGACAAACATTAGTCAGGAAAATAAAAAGAATTCCTAATAATCTTCTAAAGCTGCTGAGTAACTTCCTTTAAAAACAAAACAAAGAAGGCTGACTCAGGAGTAGCTCAACATCAGCCCCACTCCTGTGTTATGACATGCATTTTGTTAGAGAAGGAAAAGAGATGAGCAGGTACTCAGAATGAGCAGGGGAGTGGAGGGCAGGTAGCTTAAAATCATCCCGTGGAGAATTCTAATTCTCACCCGACTAGTCAGCAAAAATATATAAAGTTATGATTAACTAAAAGCCACCTGCCAATGCCTACAACAGTGTGAAGAGCTATGTGGTGCATTTCTGTGATTTTAGTTACTTTGACTTTCAGTAGTTTACCTACAGATATTCTTTAACAAGAAAGAAAGCCAAGACAGATCCACAATGAAAGTCTGAGCAACACTGACACTGCGTTACGATGTGAACAAAAACGATGCTATGAACATTTGTCGGTAGTTGTGTAAGATTACCAAATCAAAGGCAAAGCAACAAAACACTACCCATATTAGATAGCATGTTAAGTTTTATAAATTCTAGGAACTGTAACTTTGAATGATTAAACAAAGCTTAAGAAAGCCTTAATAGGCTGGATATATTACAATAAAAAACTTGACAGCAGAGCAAACCATTACACCCAAGAACAGGTATTCTTTCACTAAAAAGTCTTTTCCACAGAGCGAAGATTCATTTGCCTGGTGGCAAGACTATGGGCAATGATGTTTCAGCAGAAATAAACTTCATAAAGGTCCCCCACCATAAGGCCTAACACAGGGCCCAGCATATAGTTAAGGCTGTGAATGTATAAACTCTCTGCATAAAGCCTTCTAGGAAATGATGCATCCTCCTTCCAATTCCTGAACACTTTATGACACAGAGGAGATTACTCACAATCTACTGCGGAACATGGTTGTGCATTTGTCCCACTGCTTCTAATTTATAAATTAGGGAAACAGCATTAAATGGACACCAGTGTCCGTTTTGTGTGAATGGGGTCTCAAATCTTTTTCATCTTTAGAATTATTTCATACCATATATAAAATATTTCAATTAAAAATAGCCTCACATAGGTCAATGGTCAATGCATGATTTAAAAATCATTCAAAATACTCTTCTGTCCATCTAAAATGTACCTAGCACAGACATAAAAACTTTTACTAATTTTTCTTTTAAGACAATTTGATTGTTATAAACTGTAAAATTCCTCAAAGAATAGAGGAATGGCGAGAGAAAACAGAAAGAAAGCCATATTAAAGAAAATGATACAAATGCAATATAGAATCCTAGGCTGGATCCTGAAACAGAAAAGGGACGTTAATGGAAAAACTGGTGAAATCCAAATAAGGTCCATGATTCATTAATAGTACTACACATACCAATGATAATTTCTCCATTTTGACAAATGCACCATGGCTATGTACAATTTTAATATTAGAGGAAGCTGGACAAAGGGTATGTAACAACTCTCTTTACTGTTTTTGCCAACTTTTCTGTAAAGCTAAAACTATTTCAAAATACAAAGTTTTCAAGATGATAACTACAGTGCTTGAATCTGTTCAGTTTATGTCTAGACAACATTCAAGGAGTGAGGAGGATTAGGAAAACAGCCAGATACACAATTCAAACTTCTCCAATTTGTGACTAATATTCCTGCCTATTCTCAGGGCAGCTGGCACTCAGGGCTCTTATTTGGTTTGTACTAAGCTCTACAAATAGGACTTCTTTTCCCCTTAAAACCTCAAAAGGAAATGGCTTGCTTTCCGCTAAGTTTTCTTTTCTTTCTTACCATAACATTAAGCAACAGAGACTAGTACCCATGGTACAAGTTATAAAACATGCAACTCCTAAGGTTCTGAAGATAAAGGAAGGAAAGAAAGAATGAACTGTTTTATCATTCTAGCAAAGAAAGCATTTAATCAACTTTTAGGGTGACAAGCAGAGGAATCAGAAGCAGTAACTATTCCAATGTGGTTTGGTAAAATTCATCAGCAATTCATCTGCTAAAGAAGTTAACAGTATAGTAAAATCTACAGAATATTTGCTGTAATCTGCCCTTTTCCATACCACCACTCTAGCCATCCTAGTGTGACTACCCTGTTAACCCAGGAGTCCTAGCTCACCTACAAAATAATTCTCTGCCTCCCCAGGTATGCACAGAGATACAGGAAAACCATTTGATTTAACTCGGATAAAATAACAGAAAGAAGCAATCAACTTCCTCTCAAAACATTTCTGCTTGTTTAACAATTACCTACTGTGGAAATTATCTGAGTACAGAGAAGAGGAAAAATCCAATAAAAATTGTTTTGTGCCATATATTAGTGCAGTAAACATCTTTAGTTTGGACTAAAAAAAAACAAAAATTGTATTTAAAAGTACTTTATGAGAAATTCTATTACCCCAAACAGAAAATTACGTAAATGGTTTATTCAACATTCCACTGACAAAGAAATTTATGACAATAACACTTTTTTTTGCAAAATGTTGAATAGAGGTGGGAAGACAAGTACTCTCAATACTGCTGATGAAAATTAAATTAATACTACCTGTCAGGAGACCAATTTTTGACCATTTTCTTTGACCATTGGCATTTTTGACCATTTTCTTCTTTTCAAAAATTTTTTTCTTGGCTTCTGCTATAGGTTCCTCTCTTCATTTTCCTTCTGCCTTCTTGCTTCCTTTGCTGATTTTTAACTGCTCTTGGGCTCTGGCGTTCTAACCAAGCCCCTTCTCTTGATGAACTGTATTTTCTCCCCAGATCTTCTACCCTGTGGCCTGGATTGTCCTCTATCACTGATAACTCCAAGTAAAGATTACTTGCAATTTCTCTCTTGAGCATTCCTCTTCAAACAACTCTGAACTCATGTTCTCCAACCTCAAAGGAACCCTCGAAACTGACCAGTAATTCTACCATCTCTGCTACATATTTTTCCCTCCATGAAAATAAGGATAGCATTTCATCTTCTGGAGATCCTCCTCAAACCTTGAATACGCTCCTCACCTTCTGTTCACTCTCAACATAAAACACTCTGTACTTTAAGAGGTTACATAAACCATAGAAGATCTACCTCAACTAATTACCACCAACGGCTGATCCCTTTTGCGGTCAGCATTTGTCCTTTCCTCCTCCTGAGGATAATCGCTTACTACCTGTGCTCCCTGGACCACAAATCGATTTTGCCTTCTCAGTGATCTTATGCTGTTATTTCACGCTCTCGTCTTTTTTTTTTTTTCATTATAGTCATTCAATAAAAGTGAATTATTTATCAAAGAAAAATATGCATATACTTTAATAAGCCACTTCTAAGGATTTATACCAAAGACTAGTTTAAAGATTTACCTCTAAGAATATTTACCCTAGTGTTTTCTAAATAGCTAAGAACTACAGCAATGGGAAAACTGTCAAACACACTGTAACACATCCGTGCTATAGTTCACTACAGAGTGATTAAAACTGCTTTACCCCCCACAGGAAAACATTCACAATTTATAGTCAAGTGAAAATAGGAGGCTTCAAAACTACAAATTTTATGAGCCCGTTTTTGTAAGGAGGAAGCATAATACATACGTATTTATATATTCCAAATACTTTTGGTTGCTATAACAGCCTATCTGAAAGGGATTACAGATGGTTTTTATTTTCTTTTTACTTTCAATTTCTGATTGTCATACATATATATTTACATGTGAACAAAAAGGTTCTATTGCACTGACAAAACAAAAATCTAAATACTGAGCAAATAAAAGTACAGCATTAAAGACTACTAAAAGTGAAATGGTTGGATGGCATCCCAGACTCAATGGATGTGAGTTTGAGCAAACTCCAGGAGATAGTGAAGGACAGGGAAGCCTGGCATGCCGCAGTCCATAGGGTCTCAGAGAGTAGGACATGACTTAGGAACTAAACAACAAAAGTGAAATGAAGGCTGAAATATGCAATTATCACTACGCTATTTTAAATTAAAACTTGGGTCTTACTTGGGAAGAGAAAGCATTCTTGATAGTCAATAAAGTTTTCCAACTTCTTTCAGTTCTAATAAAACTAACTCTCATGCTGGAGTACCACCCTTTATAAAACAGCCAAAAACTGGAAAGAGGCCCTCCTCATATCCAGGAAAGCGGATAAAGATGAACAGACTAGAGCGTATTCACACAAAGGAATACTGCTCAGCAATAAAGGAACAAGCTACCAATGCACACAACCGGGATGACTCTCTTCAACACTTTGCTGAGTGAAAAGACTTACACAAGTACACGCTACACGACTCCATTTATATGAAGTTCCAAACTCACTTATGAAAGAAAAACCATCAGAACGGGGGTGACAGAACTGACTGGAAAGGGCAAGCGGGAACTTTCTGGGGTGATGCTAATGTTCTTCAACGTGATGGGCCTGCACTACACAGGTGCAAAGTCATTTACCAAAACTCATCCAATGGCTCAGTTTTAGAACTCTATCTAATGGTATGAGTGCTGAAGTATTTGGGGGGGGGGATCTGTATTAATGTCTGTAACTTACTTCACATGCACCCCCTTAAAAAGTGGGGGGGAGGTCTTGACAGGTAGAGGAATTCAGAGGCAGAAATGGAATTTTTTAAAATAGCAGAACCCAGGTGGTGGATACAATTCTTTTGATTTTTCTGTATGTCTCAAAATCCTTAAAAAAACAATGTTGGAAAAACTTACTGAAAGTAAAGTCAGCTACAGAAAGCAAGCTACCTGCTTATTAAATCTGTGTATTCAAAGGCTTGAAAAAAAAAGGAAACCTTCCTAGTTTTCTAATTGCCAAATCATTTTACAACTTGGAATAACTTCTCAAATAGCAAAAAGACATTAACAAAAGACACTAAAACATTCCAGGGATCAACTGCTTTGATAAATTCACAAGTTTTTTTACAAGCTGATAAAATGAATCCTTTCTTCAAAACTTCCATTTGTAAACCATCTTTGGACAATGTACCCCTTAATTTATTTAGGGTATATAACAGAGATAATATAGGTCAAAACAGATCATCCACTAGCCATTAAACTTATCCTAAAGAGTTTAGGTAAACTCCGGGAGTTGGTGATGATGCACAGGGAGGCCTGGCGTGCTGCAGTCCATGGGGTCGCAAAGAGTCGGACACAACTGAGCAACTGAACTGAACTGAAAGGATACAGATACTAATAATCTAATAATACTCTAATACTAATAATCATGTTTAATTGCTAATATATGATAACCTTCCTAATTGAAGGAAAACATGTTAAGAAATATAAATTATAAAATATAGAAACGTCAGTTTTAGTCATCATAACTAAATCTCATTTACATTGATCTTTAAAATATTTTTAAATCTTTAGGAAAGAATGACTTGACAGCCTCAGAGAATTACTCACTAATAAGGAATTTATTATTTAGTACATGATAAAGATCAGCTACAGAGAGAAAATAACAATAAGATAACCAGGAGGAAAAAGTTGAAGCCTTCATATATTTTATATGAAGGGGTTAGTTTCTGAATATAATCTCTCCATAAGTTTAATACAGTATATATTACTGTGTATACAGTGTGTATATTTGTATATGTATGTATAATGGCACAAAGTTTATACATTAAAAAATATATGCTGCATTTTTAGTGACTTAACGGTTTTTCAAGTCATTCTGTATTTGATTTTTTGAATATTTCTCTATTTTATTTTCATCATGAATACTGATATTGAACCTAACCCCCAGTAAGATGTAACTCTACCATATCACACAGTCTACCACAGTACACTCCACATCCAGCTATTCAGTCAGTGAAGGTGTTAAGTCTAAAGAAGGTTCACATATATAATAATATAATATTTATTTAGAACCTAATATAAGCCAAACACAAGAGAAGGCACTGGAGATACACTGCCAAATGAGTGAGACACAACCTCTGTCCTCAAGTGACTTTCAAGGCAGTGGGTAGGAGAGAAAGTTAGACAGCAAACAAGCAAGCAAAGACATAAACGTGTTTCTGATAAGCACTGCAGAAGAAAGTTATGGGAAGGAATCATGGAAAAGAGAAGCTGTTTCTGCGTACCAGACTAGGCCTCTGAGGTGACTTTTAAGACCAGCCGTAAAGCCCCAGCAGCAAGCAGCCTTGCAGAGAGCTGGAGGGAAATGTATCCCTTCAGAACACACAGCATGTGCAAACGCCCCACCGGAGGAGCAGGCTCAGTAGGCTGAAGTAACAGAAAGGTGGCCAGCGTGACCACGGCACAGTGAAAAACTATACAAACTGTAGACAAAGATGGAACTGGCTTTGGTGAGGCCTCAGTAAAGATGATGGACTTTAAGTGCAAAAAAAAAAAAAAATTGAAGGATATTATATAAAAGGGGAATGACACAAACTGATTGTCACCTCTCACTCTGTGGAAAAAGAGTTGTAAAGAAGCCAAGGTAGTAGTGCAGACAAAAAACAGTATGAACTAGGAAGTGGAAAGGAGCTCTGAGAAGCTCTGTCACTAGAATCGGTTAAGATTTGCTCATAAGGCAAGAAACAGGGGGATGGTATGAGCTACTAGAGACAAGATGGTGTCACTAAGAGGACAAAAATAAAACATTTTTTTGATGGGGGGGGGGTTAATAGGGAATCTAGAAAGGTTTTAGACATCCCTGTGCCATGGCCAAATTATGTTGGGTAAGCAGCCAGATATAAGTCAGGGGCTGGGTATCAGAGTCATACTGATCAAGTTCTCTATACTGACCCAGAGTGTTTACAAAATACAATTAATAGGTCACACTCCAGATCACCCACATCAGAAGGTGCACATTTTTAACTTGTCCAGGTGATGCTGCAATCACCGTTCAAAATGATTTTGGAGCCCAATAAAGTAAAATCTGTCACTGTTTCCATTCTTGAGAATCCCGTGGTCAGCAAGGAGATCAGTCAATCCTGAAGGAAATCCACCCAGAATATTCACTGGAAGGACTGACTGATGCTGAAGCTCCAATCCTTTGGCCACCTGATGTGAAGAGCAAACTCACTGGAAAAGACCCTGATGCTGGGAAAGATTGAGGACAGGAGAAAGAGGCGACACAGGACGAGATGGTTGGATGGCACCAGAGGACACTAACTCAGTGGATATGAGTTTGAGTAAACTCCGGGACATTGTGAAAGACAGGGAATCCTGGCGTGCTACAGTCCATGGGGTCGCAGAGTTGGACACAGTTGAAAAACTGAATAAAGTGATTCTGATGTCAAGTAGAGTCTGAGAACCACTTATGTAAAGAGAGTCTATTGTTAATGGTTTGTTACCTAAGGATATAACTCTTTATAAAAGAAAACATTACATTGAGCAACAACATGTGAAGATAATGGTTTGACTTACTGTCTAATCTCCTCTAGTCATACATTATAGAGGAAATACTCTTCTAATTATTTTTTTGAATGATTCTTTCTAATCAGTTCTTTCAAATGACTGACATTCGCTCTGAAGGTGAATAATTTCCTCTTTTTCGTAAATATTGTCTGACAAAATACCCATGAAATATCTCACAAGTGAGTAAATCAAAGTTCAAAAAGGTGGAGAGTCTGGTTTAAAGGGCACCTAATCAATAACAGAGCCAAGGCTCAAAAATCAAGATAACACCAACTCCAGTCTGCTTTCCATCACATGAAAATGCCACAAAGCTCACACCCACAAAGCTCACCATGTGTGACATACCATGTACACACATAATTATAACAAGATAAAATGGGGTGAGTGCCTTAAGGCAAACCGAATGACAATGAAAATAAGGAAAAGTTACTTCTTGATTTTCACTACTTAAAAATTTTATAATTGCAGAAACTACAAAATCCACCTTTCAAAGTATCCACAAACACTACTCATTAAAAACAAAAAAAAGTGACTCCTATACAAAAAGCCATTAAGACTCTTCCTAACTCAATATAAACTTCTTCAAAGAGATCTTTAAAAACAAAAGGGGAGTCGGGTACAGCTGCCTGCAAAATGGCTTCAAAAGTCCACTGGAACCTGTCACTAAGTGGTGTCCTCATCAGTAAAATGGGGTTTGGGATAAAGAACGTATACACATACTTACTAGTCATTATCACTCATAATTATTATCGGAAGAGCATACAAATAATCTGTAACTGCCTGAGATTTTAACATGGAATGCTGGATTTTGGTTCCAATGTATACGTTAATCTATCTACCTCAATACTATAGTACTAGAACGCTTCCTAAAAAGTTTACTAATATTCTTTGCCAACTGCCCCTAGATCATGATCAATCAAAAAGCTCAGGGCCATCTGCACTGACCTTTTCACAACAGTTCTAATGCCTGTAGTTGTTCATTATCCCCAAGCTAGACTTAAAGCTCCTCAAAGGCAAAAGCTGTATTTTGTTAACTTGTAATTATTCACTAATATCTGAGTACTTATTATGTGCTTGGCACTGATCTAGGTCTTGACAATACAGCAATAAATAAGCTCTCTACCTCTCAGAGCTTACATTCTAAAGGGTAATTAATAAACACATAACCAATTTGTAATAAGTGCTCTTAAATAAAGGAGGGTAGGAGAGCTAGAAAGTATTGCAGGAGCTGGGAAGTTCCTATTTACATAGGTTATCAAGGAAATACTCACATATACCTAAAGCCTGAAATTAAGGCAGCACATAAGTCACACAGATATCTGGAGGAGAGGAGTCATCCAGACAGGAGAACAGCAAGTACAAAGGCCCTGAGGCAGGGACACAGTTGTTGTGCAAGGAAAACTGTGAGAAGGCAAATTAAGTGGGGGCAGGGGAAACAAGTGGAAGGGGTGGCTTTGAGAGCAGAATGCCATGAACTGACCTGTGTTTTAAGGGATCATTCAGACATCTCTATGAAGAACAGAGAATAAAGAATGGAAGCAGTGACTCTCATTAGAGGGTGGTGACAAAGATTAGCTGGATTCTAGTTAGGTTTTAAAGAGAGAACTCACAAGATTGGTTGATGAACTGGATGTGAAGAGAAATGAAGAGAAGAATCAAGGAAAGCTTCTTAAAAGTTGAGGAAGAGTAGAGTTGCCATTAACTTAAACAACAAAGTCAGAAAAGCAGTTTTACTTTCCCAGAACCCAGCAAATTGCCTAGCACACATCAGACGTTCAGGTATTTGTGAATTAAATTTAACTGAATAAACTCCCAAAATGAAACAGTAAACTCAATGCATCAGCTTTACATTTGTTCTAAATTTCCTTTAGTAGTGCTTGTTAATTAAACAGTCTTAGGCACTAACACAGGTCCCATGATAACATGGAAACACAGCAACTAATCCTTGTATCTGGAGAACAATTCTCCTGGACATAAAAGAAAACTGCATGAAAAGCTCTGTGACATCCTGAGGATTCTTACACCCAAAGTAATTAACCTGTTCATTAATGATGTCATATTCCTGGAAGATAGAGAAGTGCAAATAGAACTAACATTCCGGGCCAGAATTAATTGAAAATTATAACACTTTGTGATAAATTTTCTGAAAGCGACAAGACTGAACAGTCCCTTCAAAAAATAAGCCATCAGTAACTCAGCATTTTTTCTTAAAACGGCTTTCCCCTCCCTTCCAATTCAATTAAAAATCGCTTGAGAATGTGAATAATCTAGCTCATCTTCCTCCACTTTTTCTGCCAAGTGCGGTAAACGAGCTTCACTTAGGAAAGAATTGGGTATCCTCACCTTTAACACTTGGTGTAGTCATACGCCCAGATTTTCTAATCCAGCGCCCTTACTACAGCTTCATGAAGAACCACAAACTTGGCAGAAATGTTTTCAAAGACATTCTCCTAAAATAAAAAGTTACCAGTCTTTCCTCCCTTCTGGTTACTTTAAGATTTTAACTGAAGCTCAAGTATCACCTCTCTTCCCCTTTAGTCTCCCTAATGCCCCACCCTAACCTACTGTTTTTTGTTTTTTTTCTTTAAGAAAACTTTCGGCTAAAATATAGCTTAAAAAACCTAGATCGTTAGGAGAGACTGGTCGTCCTGAATTCAGCAACAGGCAGCGCTTTCCTTTTCCTATCAGTACAAGGCCTTGAACCAACCCAAACAAATCTGCTGAAATGCCAGCCAGAATCCCCGTATCTCCCCCGCTCCCTCCCCCGAACGCTGGCCTGGAAATAACCACCACTGACCACGGAGCTGAACAGAAAAGAACCAATGGTAAGCAAAAACGGGATTCTGCGAGGCAGGAAGGGTGAGAGCCAGATTTTCAACCACCGCGTCGAAGCGAGTTGAGAGGAGCCCGGGCGCCCCACTGATGCATACCACACGGAGCGGCACACATTCTCCCCCCTCGCCCGGCTCCGAGGGCTCCGCACGCGGACAAGCTGGAGCGAGGGTCCTCCTCAGGGAGGAGAGGCGAGAACGCCTCGAGGGGAAGGGAGTGCCGGGTGTGTGGGGGGGGAG
>NW_011494811.1:1033310-1033462 GCF_000754665.1 Bison bison bison
ACCCGGCCCCCCAGAAGGGGAAGGAGCCACCCTCCTCCCCGCCCCCACACACTCACCATGTAGAGGGTGAAGGGCAGGCCGAGAAGAAAGAGCCACAGGTAGAGGTGCAGCGCGTTCACGAAGGTGGCCTGGTGCGGGTCGTAGTACCAGCC
>NW_011494811.1:1033662-1038462 GCF_000754665.1 Bison bison bison
GGGGGCTGCCGAGGTTCCGGGAAAGGCGAGTCCCTGTTGCGGCAGACCCCAGTGCGCTCCCGGTACCCGAACCTGGCCCGTTCCTCACACTCTAGAAAGCGGGTCTTTTACCCCCTGAAAGCTTGTCCTTAGAACCTAGTTAGCATCCTAGCTGACGTTTCATGATATTTAGAAAAGACCTAAGGAACAAGAGGCTCATATCTGAGCTACTCATTGAAGGCCCGAAAGAATTAGGTACAGCTGATGACGGTTGAAAACGACAAACCACCCGATTTGAGCAAGAACTATGTTGGCCCATAAAGCGAGCTAGAGGCCCTTGACTAAGAAAAATAGCCACGGCCAGGACTGAACAGATTTACTACTTCCCACGACAGATGAATTAATAGAAGCTGCAAGAGATGTGAAAGCATAGGGTGGAGAGGTTGAGCATTGTATACGGTGATTTTATTTTTATAACGTGCTGTGACTTGTAGCAGTTTTTTGTGTGTGTGTTTTTTTTAATGGGCCAGTTTAAACAGGATTGAAAGATTAACTGTGACTCCACCCCAAGTCACAATAGGGTCTTGTACTTTTCTTTTTATAACTGTAAAGAATGGGAATCATTCTTGGCTCTGAGTAACATTTGTAAGGCGTGTCTGATCTCATTGAACGAGACTTTCAAAAAAAGTTTGAGTTTATGATAGCAATAAAAGTACTCTCTACTCCTGTATTAAAGTTACTGTAATTAATGAGAAAAGCAAGACAGTCCAAAGAAACCGGGGCTGACGTTTTAAGAAGATTGAAAAACCATTGCAATGTCTCCAGAGTCATACCACTTTCCCGTTAACACATTTCCACACCCATTTCATTTGACCTTCACAATACTCCTGTAAGGGGAGCATAGCTGCTGCTGCTGCTGCTAAGTCGCTTCAGTCGTGTCCGACTCTGTGCGACCCCATAGACGGCAGCCCACCAGGCTCCCACATCCCTGGGATTCTCCAGGCAAGAGTACTGGAGTGGGGCGCCATTGCCTTCTCCAGGCTACCCTTATTTATGGGTCAGGAAACACAAGCTCAAAGAAACTAAGTGATTGTCCGAGTTCTAGATGGAGTTGAAAAGACCTCTGGCACCAGCAGTCATCCTAACTGCATGGACTGAACTTTGGAAGTTTATTTTTCAGTACTCTCCACCTTACACATTCAGATAAGAATTTGAACTGATCAATAACTGCTCCGCTTCAGGTCACCTGGGGCCCATTTAAACATATAACCAGTTGTTTTCAAAGTGTCATCCCAGGACCAGGTGTGTCAACATTGCCTGAGAACGTGTTGGAAATGCAGATTCTCAGGCATCACTCCAGAGAAAGTCTGGGTGTGAGACCTAGATTTCTGTTCTAACAAACCCTCCAGAAAATGCTTCCCTGGTGGCTCAGATGGGAAAGAATCTGCCTGCAATTCAGGAGACTTAGGTAGGGATCCCTCGGTTGGGCAGATCCCCTGGAGAAGGAAATGGCAACCCACTCCAGTATTCTTGCCTGGAAAATCCCTTGGACAAAGGAGCCTGGTGGGCTATAGTCGATGAGGTTGCAAAGAGTTGGAGACAACTGAGCAACTAACACTTTTCCAGAAGATTCTAACATACCTTAAAAGTTGAGACTACATTGTAGAACACCATCCCCAGCCTTGATTTCATTTCCTTATAAGCAAAAAGGCTTGAAAGTCCAATAACATATCTTGAAATTAAGAGACCTGAATGAACACTGGCCAAAATATACTTTTAAATGTATTAATGGGACTTCCCTGGTGGTCCAGTGGTTAGGACTCTTTGCTTCCAATGCAGGGGGCATGAGTTCAATCCCTGTTCAGGGAACTAAGATCCCACATACTGTGTGGTGTGGCCCAAATTTTTTTAAATTTTTAATTAAAATATATTAATATAATAAAACAAAATTAAGGTAAAATATGCAATCTTACAATTAAAAGAGTGGCCTAGAGTTTTTGTCACAGACACACGGCTTTGTCAAGTGTTCATTTGTTTCTCCTAAAAGAGGAAAGCTCTCTGAGCAGGTTTTGGAAGTGATCCCAAGCTTTTCCAACACAAAGAAAGATGTAAACAAGGATAAAATTCCAATACCAAATCAGTTTCCACATCAACAAATATCTGCTGTAGTTTAATGTAAAAGAATTAGCTGTAATGGGGTGAGGTGGACTGGAAGAATGGAGACCAGAACGAGATACAACCATGGAACTGAAGGCAGACTCAGTTGTTGTGATGAATGTGCATCCAGAAGACAATATTTGGAGGCTACATAACCAGCAGCAGCCAGGAAGGCAGCCAGGATCAGGATGGTTCAACACAGAAAATGTAAGCCAATGGGCAGCTGCTGTGCAGCCTTGGAAACCCAGGAACAGACAAAAATTGGGAAATTAGCAAGCATTAAGAAAATGTGTTGGGCTTCCCTGATGGCTCAGTGGTAAAGACTCCTCCTGCTGATGCAGGACACATGGGTTTGATCCCTGATCCGGGAAGATCCCACGTGACTGCGGAGCAACTAAGCTCATCGTGCCACAATTATTGAGCCCATGCTCTAGAGCCCAGAAGCCACAACTACTGAAGCCCACTCGCCTTAAAGCCCGTGTTCCTCAACCAGAGAAGCCCCTGCAATGAGAAGCCTGGACACCGCAACTAGAGAGTAGCTCCTCTCCCTGGAACTAGAGAAAAGCCTGCACAGCAATGAAGACCCAGCACAGCCATAAATAAATAAAATTTTTAAAAGAAAATGTATTATTTATAGTAAGACCTCAAGCTCAGTGCTGTCTCCCAGGTCTGGATTCCTCTGCCTTTGGGGAACTGATGAAACAGAATTGAGATTCTTGAGAGGAGGTACAGGGCAAGTTTAGAAGACAAGGACTTGGGGCAACAAGACAGGTATCCAAAGGCAAGATCTGACAGGCAGAGGAAGACTTAGAAATGAAGGAAGAATTTAACACCTAGAACTGAGGATTGCATTTCATGTTGATCCTGGTTGTATTATGCTGATGTTCTAGAGTGTTAATTGGTTCAGTTCAGTCACTCAGTCGTGTCCAACTCTTTGCAACCCTATGGACTGCAGCACACCAGGCCTCCCTGTCCATCACTAAATCCAGAACTTGCTCAAACTCATGGCCATCGAGTCAGTGATGCCATCCAACCATCTCATCCGCTGTCATCACCTTCTCCTCCTGCCTTCAATCTTTCCCAGCATCAGGGTCTTTTCCAGTGAGTCAGGTCTTCACATTAGTTGGCCAAAGTATTGGAGCTTCAGCATCAGTCTTTCCAATGAATATTCAGGACTGATTTCCTTTAGGATTGACTAGTTTGATCTCCTTGCAGTCCAAGGGGCTCTCAAGAGTCTTCTCCAACACCACAGTTCAAAAGCACCAATTCTTCAGTGCTCAGCTTTCTTTATGGTCCAACTCTCACATCCATACATGACTACTGAAAAAACCATAGCTTTGACTAGACAGACCTTTGTTGGCAAATTAGTGTCTCTGCTTTTAATATGCCGTCTAGGTTGGTCATAGCTTTTGTTCCAAGGAGCAAGCATTTTTAATTTCATGGCTGCAGTCACCATCTGCACTGATTTTGGAGCCCAGAAATCCAATTGGGCTTGGAAACCCAAACAATTCCATTGTTTCCCCATCTATTTGTCATGAAGTGATGAGACCAGATGCCATGATCTTCGTTTTTTGAATGTTGAGTTTTAAGCCAGCTTTTTCACTCTTCTCTTTCACTTTCATCAAGAGGCTTTTCAGTTCCTCTTCACTTTGAGCCATAAGGGTGGTGTTATCTGCATATCTGAGGTTATTGATATTTCTCCCTGCAGTCTTGTTTCCAGCTTGTGCTTCATCCAGCCCGACATTTCACATGATGTACTCTGCATATAAGTTTAATAAGCAGGGTGACAATTTTCAGCCTTGATGTACTCCTTTCCCAGTTTGAAACCAGTCTGTTGTTTCATGTCCGATTCTAACTGTTGCTCCTTGACCTGCATACAGATTTCTCAGGAGGCAGGTTCCCTCCAGTATGGCTAGGATTGATCCAAGCACCTAGAATTGGGAGTCACATGGCACTAGTCACTCAGTTAAAAGGGGTCAGTAGGATGAGCAGGCCTAGAAGATAGAAAAGACAGTTACAAACTATATCTTTCATCTCTGAACTGGTAAAAGCATTTTAGAAAAATGCTAATTAACTGACTTAGGGAGTTAGCCATTGAAAGAATTCAGTGAAATGGATGACCTTTCCCAGAGACTGACTCAGTCTTTGGGGTGGAGGTGGGAGGGAAAAGAATCCTACAGTGCTTTTTACCTGTAACTTTCAAAGTGTTTATGAATGTTGCCACAACAAGCCTCCAGTTTTATAAACAGGAAGCTGAGACACAGAAAGGTAACCCTGTCATATCCATAAACTATCAGAGCAAGACAAAAACTGAGGAATCTAATTTACTAAGTGTTAACACTCTTAGCCATGAAATTAAAAGACGCTTACCCCTTGGAAGGAAAGTTATGACCAACCTAGATAGCATATTCAAAAGCAGAGACATTACTTTGCCAACAAAGGTTCATCTAGTCAAGGCTATGGTTTTTCCTATGGTCATGTATGCATATGAGAGTTGGACTGTGAAGAAGGCTGAGCGCCGATGAATTGATGCTTTTGAACTGTGGTGTTGGAGAAGACTCTTGAGAGTCCCTTGGACTGCAAGGAGATCCAACCAGTCCTTTCTGAAGGAGATCAGCCCTGGGATTTCTTTGGAAGGAATGATGCTAAAGCTGAAACTCCAGT
>NW_011494811.1:1038562-1067119 GCF_000754665.1 Bison bison bison
CTGGATGGCATCACTGACTCGATGGACGTGAGTCTGGGTGAACTCTGGGAGTTGGTGATGGACAGGGAGGCCTGGCGTGCTGCAATTCATGGGGTCGCAAAGAGTCGGACACGACTGAGCGACTGAACTGAACTGAACACTCTTAGACATGCATGCATAAAAGCCATTAATAATGTGACACTTAACATGTCAAAGTTAGCAGCAATGACTTACTACCAAACCACCACCTGACATTTGCTCATCTTTCAGCTAATTCTATTAAAATTGTACTTCCTGATCAGTTCATAGGCCCCTTGAGAACTGGAAAGGCTCTGACAGCAGATGCTCTCTCCTGCCTGGAAGGGCCAAAGCTGAGTGTGCAAAATTTTCTAACAACCCCCCACCCCGCAAGCCCACCTTGGAGCGGAGACATACAGACTGCAGCTCTGGTCAGTTTATGCAGTAGCAATGATCTGCTTAGCCACCTGTCCTGCCAGCAACCTAAATGCAGCAGGTATCCATGTCTTCTTCCACACACACCCTGGACCAGCTCCTCTCATTTATTTCTCTTGGTGAAACCAACATTTCCCCGCTCACTCAGGCTTAGAACCTCCTAGACCCTTTGCCGTATCTAGTTTCCTAGTCTTACTCTTGCTCGATCCTTCCATGACATTGCCAGATCCATCAATCTGATGAGTACTGTCATAAACTCAGACCAAATAGCCTCTTGCTGCCTCCAATCTCTCTTCAAAACCATTCTGCATTCCACCAACCAAGTCATCTCCCTGATTCACTTTGCCCATGCTTCTCCTTTTCTCAGAAGCTTTGCATTCCCTTCTGGTGCCTATGGTACTAAATCCACACTCCTTAGCCAGGCAGGCAAGGTCCCCCACAACCTGAATTACTGTTTTCTCTAACTTAGCTCTTGTTATTTCCCCAACATAAAACATTTTTAACATCAATATCAGCATATGCATTTATTTTTATTTATCAAACCACTGATTTATCAGTGTCTACCTCTATGCTGTTGCTGATGCTACTTGCCTTATCTAGAAAACCTTCCTCTTCCATCTGCCTACTAAGATTCACTATGACTATTTCAAACCCACACATTATTTTTTGAATAGCCTAGAGTACTCATGTGTTCCATTCATTTAGCACCTAAATGTATGCTTCTTTATATTCCTCCACCTAAACTACATTCCTTGAGGGTAAGGCACTTCTTAGCTCATCACACCATGCCTAGTAGTAAGCTGTTAAGATCAACTGACACTTGGTCAGTGTAACATGAATAAATAAACACAGAAAGCAATGACTTTTCGATTAAAGACTTTAGTCTGTTTTAGCTTTCAGTTGGTAACTCTTCAACAATCAAAAGCATTTCAGCAGTTTAGAAGAAATATGGAATAAATTATAATAAATGGAAATATGGAATAAAGGTCAAGATCATTTGTAAGAGAAGGGAAATGCCCTAGAATTCTTCCCTGATTCTCTTTTTAGTCATTTGCTGTATACCACTTTATATTACATCAGGAAAATGAAAGTCAAAGGGTGGCTGAGGCAAGAGTTAGGGGAGTACGGACCTTTCCAGGTCTTACATAAATAGAATCATAAAATCCCAATATCTGTATATGGAGCTAAGTAAGTAAAATAAGAGAAACTCATCCTTCTTGGAAATTTCATCTCAATCTACTCTGGCTTTTTTTTTTAATGTCAATTCCATATGATGAGTACTTTAGAACATGTTTTAATTGACACTAGTTCAGTAATTCTCACTATAGTTTTGTGTCATCCTAAGGTTTTCTAATGTTGTATATTTAAAAACCCAACTCACACACAACACTTTTGGGATAGGGCAATGAAAAGGAAGGGGACATACATAGGATACTGGAAAAAAACCCAAATACCAGAAATCCCTGAATTATAAACCAAATGCATTATTTCCCACCTTTTGCCATTAAAGCATTCTTTTATGTCAGATGTCTGATGTGTTTAGCTGCACCATATTAAGGAGCTGGTTTACCATTCTGATTCAGCCAGGGTAGCACAATTCCAGCAGGACCTATTGGGCCAACCGATGAAACTGGGTGATTCCATGTAAAGCTCACCTGATTAGTATTTACTAGTGTCATCTAGAGCATCTGCCTGTAGTTATACAGAAATGAGAGAGGTGTCACCTCTGGAAGCTGGATGTCTGGCTCCCCTAGCAAGGAGTACCCAAGAACATTTTTTGGTGGGAAGCAGTATTTGGTTGTAGAAAGACAGTGGGGTGTGGAATCAGATAAACCTGTGTTTCAATCCAAAGCCTGGTACTTTCTATTTAGCGCTAGCCCCAAGTCAAAAAATTCAAGCAGAATTCAAGAATCCTGGGGAATTTAATGTTGTAGACTCTGCATTTAGTTTGAGTACTGCAGCTTTTTTTCTACTGGCAAAAATGAGCAGCCCAACAATCTAATACTAAAAAGATTTTTTGTTTGGAGATTTTATACAACTTTGTGGAAACCTTGGCACCACATGGGAATATATTTCTTACGAGTTTTGTTTGTTCATTTGGTTTGACTTGGTTTTGTTTGGTTTTGATTTTTGCTTTTGTTTTGCTTATTGTCACTGGGATTCAGCAAGTGTTAATTTACATAACCATTTTCTAATTATGCAAATAGAGTATATTTTGTGTATATGTTCCAAGGGAGTGGTATAGTCAGGATAAAATCTCTCAAAAAAATTAGTAGAGATCACAATGCAAAGTGAAGCTTCCCTGTTTTTCTAGTTTTCTCATTCTTTTTCTCTAAGTATTTTCATCTTTTAAGCTCAATATGCTCTTAAGTCCCATGACAGGTGTTTTGCAATGGTTAGTCCATGAACCACCCAAATCACAATCTTCTATTAAAAACATGGACTTCCTAGTTATGGCACATCAATACATAGGGTGTTGAAAAACTCCTCCAGTGTTGGGAATCCCTGAATTAGAGAATGAATATAAACACCCATTGTTTTCCATCTTTTGATATTAAAAAAAAAGTAGAATGCCTAGCAGCCAATAGATATTGAAATAGCTTCAATGAACTGACATGGATGGATCTTTATGATATATGGTTGCTGCTGCTGCTGCTAAGTCACTTCAGTCGTGTCCGACTCTGTGCGACCCCATAGATGGCAGCCCACCAGGCTCCCCCGTCCCTGGGATTCTCCAGGCAAGAACACTGGAGTGGGTTGTCATTTCTTTCTCCAATGCATGAAAGTGAAAAGTGAAAGTGAAGTCGCTCAGTCGTGCCCAACTCTTAGTGACCCCATGGACTGCAGCCTACCAGGCTCCTCCGTCCATGGAATTTTCCAGGCAAGAGTACTGGAGTGGGGTGCCATTGCCTTCTCCATATATATGGTTAAGTGCAATTAAAAAGTGTGAAACAGCATGTATAATATACTGTTGTTTGTAATACAGTGGGCTTCCAAGAAGGCACAGTGGTAAAGAATCTACCTGCCAGTGCAGAGACACAGGAGATGAGGGTTCGATTCCTGGGTTGGGAAGATTCCCTGGAGTAGGAAAAGGCAACCCATTCTAGTTTTCTATACTGGAGAATTCCATGGATAGAGGAGCCTGGAGGGCTACAGTTCATGTGACTCACAAAGAGTTGGACATGACTTAATGACTGAACACACACATGTTTGTAATATATATATATAGAGAGAGAGATTATATATATAGATCATATATGATTATATATATAGATAGATCATATATGATCATATATATTGAAATATATGATTATATATTTCATGTCCCTAATGAGACATCTGAGAAAATGACAATAGAAGTACATCTGTACATGATTACTGGAAAAACCATAGCTTTGACTATATGGACCTGCGTTGGCAGAGTGATGTCTCTGCCTTTTAATACGCTGTCTAGGTTTGTCATAGCTTTTAATTTCTTGCTGTGGTCACCATCTTCAGTGATTTTGGAGCCCAAGAAAAGAAAATCTGTCACTGCTTTCACTTTTTCCCCTTCTGTTTGCCATGAAGTGATGGGACCGGATACCACGATCTTAGTTTTTTGAATGTTGAGTTTCAAGCCAGCTTTTTCACTCTCCTCTTTCACCCTCATCAAGAGGCTCTTCAGTTCCTCTTCCCTTTCTACCATGAGTGGTATCATCTGCATATCTGAGGTTGTTGATATTTCTCCGAGCAGTCTTGATTCCAGCCTGTAACTCATCCAGCTTGGCATTTCAAATGATGTGCTCTGCATAAGCATTAAATAAATAGGGTGACAATATACAGCGCTGACATACTCCTTTCCCAATTTTGAACCAGTCAGTTGTTACATGACACATGTTACCCATTTGAAAAAAGCAGTTAAGAACTAGGCTGTACTTGAAACTTACTAAATTGAAATCTCTGACATGGGGCCCAGAGAACTGCTTTTTGGACAAGCTCCCTATTCTGCAAACTGGTATTGAGGACTACTGTTTCTGACTTTTTCTTTTAAAAAACACCCTCCTTCTTTTCTTTCTCCTGACTCCCCCACCCCGCCCCCCACCATAACCACTTCTCCTCCCTTCACCTCCTTATCTAGGGTAAGTCTCGTGGTTTTGCAGTTCAATCTTTCCATGACCGGTGCTTTCTCACTTCGTTACCTCCCACCGTTGTCATGAAACCAAGCCTAATACTGGACCTATCTGCCTTTGCTGCCTGCAGCACACAGGCTAACTTTCCAAGTCCTAATCTCAGCTTCTACCTGGATTCTTTCTGGTAGTTCTTTGTATCTTATTTAGTGCTGGTTGCATCCGACTGAGCGACTTCACTTTCCCTTTTCACTTTCATGCATTGGAGGAGGAAATAGCAACCCACTCCAGTGTTCTTGCCTGGAGAATCCCAGGGATGGGGGAGCCTGGTGGGCTGCCGTCTATGGGGTCGCACAGAGTCGGACACTACTGAAGCGACTTAGCAGCAGCAGCAGCAGCAGCATCCTTCTTAATGACTGTAAAATATCTTACCAATGCTCTCAAGACATCTATAACATTCTTACTCCCATAGCACAAAGAAAACAGAGGATATTGGACTGTACTCTCCATTTCCTACCCTTCTACTTCTCAATTGATCTATACATGCATGCATCTTTTTTTCTTCTTCTTCTTCTCTTAGTGGATGAGGTGCTGTTCTGCATAAGGAAATGGTTCCACCCATGCTCTGGACCCATCATTTGCAGTCTCTAACTCAGACTGTCAACTCTGGTCCCTTAGGCACCACAAGCATTCTCTTTCTACTGGCACTTGCCTTGAGCCTATAAACAGGCCCTCTCACCCCTAAGCCTTCTGTCTACTCCAGCTTCTACTCTCATTCCCCTCTCCTTCTCAGCCAAGTCTCTTAAGGGTGAAAGAACATTCCTCATCTTCCTTTAACTTAACTCTTTAACTTCCTTTAACTTTAACTTAACTCTCCTCACTACTCATGCCCTAGTTACAGCGTCCAACAGGCACCTTGCAGTCCCTATCTTAGGAAGTCCTTTTGCTTCTGGATCATTGCTATCTTTTCCTGGTTTTCTCTGACTTTCCTGATTACCCTAGACTCAAGGGTCCTTTATGGAGATCTCATCTTCCTTCTTCTTTTCAAAGGTGGCCAATGGTTTAATACAGAAAAAAAAAAAATCTTATTATCTACCTCCAGAATTCTCCTTGGTCCAGAAGATCCTAAAGCCTCCCAGTCTCAACTCTGTAATGACCCTCAGCTTGTGGGGATTACCAGAAAATGAAAACAAACTCCATATGAGGGGTGTTCAGAAATATGACATCTCAGAAGTATTTGTGAAAATCAGTCTCAAGAACAGAAAAATGAATTCTGCTTCAAAATTACAGCTGTAATCTAAATTTCCTTTTTCCATTTTATTTTAAATCTCTCACTCCTAACAACCTCAGGTTTACAAGAAATTCTTAAACTGCCTAATTTATGAAGAGCATTTTATAAGCAGTTATTTATTTTTTAGCCTTCAGGCTTGTATTTTGAAAACCTGACATTGACTTACTGGGGGTTTGCTTGGCCCAGCCTCTCTGCCATTCTGCTTTCACATGGCCTTTGGGGCTGGTATGTCATTTTTCACCATGAAAGTAATACATTCTCCTCTTTAATCTGAGACAATGTGGAGAAAGAAGATGAAACTTTGTGACCCCCTCCTGGGTCACAGCCACTGTAAAGTTTGGTATGTTCCTCCTCAGTGTCTTCACCTCCTCCTCCCAATTATTTCTGCATCATATTCTAATTGGAGTTCAGAGCCTGATTTGGAAAGTTTTTATATCAACACATGCCATGTGCTTTGGCAGTTTGCTAAGTCTGAGAAACTTCAGAAGGCATTTTTTTTTCCTTCTGACTTACCCATGTGTTTCACTTCGATTCTTGGAAACATACTCCTCTGTGCAATCTGGGTATTAGCCTACGGCTCTGAGTAACAGAAAATTCAACTCGCATTCACATAAACAATAAGGAAAAGTGTCGCTTCAGACAACTGCAACTCCAGGGGGTGGCACAGGCTTCAGAGACAGTTTAATTAGTGTCTCTAGGGATCTATTTTCCTCCAGTACCCTGAGATGACCTCCTGTGTGTGTTGGCTTTGACCTTGGACCACTTCCTTCACAGATGTGAAATGGCTGTAGCGGTTACTGGTTTCACATAGAAATGTCATGAACTTGGGTGAAGTTCACCTAAGAGCAAGGAAACTTCTTTTCCAGGAGCCTCTAGCATTCTTGAGTCAATTCCTATTCTCAGGGCAATGCCACACACTGACTTTGGCCGTGGTTCCTGGACCAAGTACTGCCATGGGAACGGAATTACCCTTAGACCAGACAGTCCCAGATATGGACTCTGACACAAAGGGTATGTTGGGAGGGGCGGATGCCTGAATAAAACTGGGTTATGTTAAAGATCAGAGAGGAGGAACAGAGATTGAGCAGACAAACATACATGGGTTTGGAAACTCAGCCATTCAATGCATTTATTAAATTTACTTTATTTAATGTATTAATTAATTGACTTATTTACACATTCTTGGCTTATTATTCATTTCATTTTTTAAAGCTTTGATAGACGATACTTCATATAGTTGAATATCCAAAACAAAAGAATATACAGTGATGACTCCGGCTATACAGACATATTTTATGTATTTTTAAGGAAAATACATACATACATATATATGCACATATACATATATGCTCTCTTTTTGCACACAAAGCATAACACGTTACACACACCCTTCTGTACTTTGCTTTTTTTTTTTTGCTGCATCGTTCAGCTTGTAGGATCTTAGTTCCTCAACCAGGGGATCCAACCCAGGCCCCTGGCCAGAAAAGAGAGGAGTCCTAAGTGGACTACCAAGGAATTCCTAACGCCTTGCTTTTGCACTTAACACTATATATTGGAGATGATTATATTATATTATAATCATCTCCAATATATAGCAAACAAAGAGCTTCATCACTCCTTTTTCACTACATGATGTTCTATTGTATCTAATTATACAGTACATACATATGAATGTGCCACGATTAATTTAACGCCTATGGTTAAGCATTTAGGTAGCTAATTTTTTGCTTTTAAAACATGGCTATAATGGCTAATACTGCATTTTACACATTTGGCAAATATCTAAAGCATGAATTTGTAAATGTAGAGTTAATGCCAGTTGCTCTATCTAGCTGTTGTACCAGTTTATACTCCCACAAGCAGGGTAGGAAGTGCCTGTTTCAGAGCACCCTCATCCACAGAGATTTGTATCGGATTTTTGGGTCTTCACTAATTTGATCATTGAAAATTGATATCTCGGTATAATTTTAAAACTTTACAATTGTTTTTTGATTGTGAGTGAGGATGAATCACTTTCATTTGTGTTTTCTCTTCCAGGCCTTGCCTGTTCATATTCTTTGCCCATTTTTCTATTGCACTGCTGATCTTTTCATTTCCAGTTTGTCTGAGTTCATATGCCAAGGAAAATTAGTCTTTGGTCTGTAATAGAGCTTGAAATATTTCCAGCCAGTTTGTCATTTCGACTTTGCTTAGGGTTTTTCTATGCTGAAAATTTCATTTTATGAAATGAACATATAATCTTTTCTTTTCTTTAATGGTTCTGGATTTACAGCCACAATGAGAAAAGCCTTCCCTACTTGATGATGAATAACTCGCTTTTAGCTTCTTCTAAAAGACAAGATGGTTTCATTTTAAACATTTAGATATTATATCTACTTAGAATTTATCCTGGTTAGCTGTGAGGAATCAGTCCAACTTTGATTTTTTCCCTATTTGATTAACTTTAATTTTATGCTATTTAATAATGATACCCTCTCTTGTTTTGTGACACTCAAGGTACTGCCAATACTCTATAAATGTTTTCTAAAAATCTAAGTTTTCTTGACTTTAGTTAGCAAAACAATAGCTCAGAGAGCTTCTGTAACTCATCGTAGACCGTAGTATATTTTGGAGGTTAGGGAGATGATGGGATGGAAATGTCTTGAAATCATACGAAGAATAATGCTTGTTGCATTTCTATCATCACTGCTATTTGGAAATGTGCTTACTAAAGATATGTATTCCCAATAATAACAATTTAAAATGGTAAAGTCTGACTTCAGTGAATTCAGTCACTTAAAACTGGCATATTTAATGTTCTACTTAATAATTTACACTCTTTTTAGACATGGCGTCATTAATCTCCTATAGGCTTGGGGCAGGTAGCTGGCTCCTGTGTGCTTTCTAAGATGCTGCTGAGCCCCGAGTCTTCCAAGGTGAAGCATCTGAGGATCTGAAGCCCCTCTGAGTCTACGCATAGAGAGGGAAGACACATCTTGGATCCTTAAGTGGTAGTTTTTGGCAATGGGACCAACCAAATCCAGATACTCAGGGACACTCTACTAATCTTCCTCTCACTGCAAGGAGAATGTACTAGGCATTGTGATTCTCTAGTGGGATAGAAACTAATATTCATCGAACAGCAACAGTGTCAGGGGCACTGCTGAGTAAAAGTCCTTTGACAAGTATAAGCAGACATCTGCTCGAGCTCTGTCACATCACATTAGAGTTGTTTGTTTACTGCTTTGTCTCTTCCAGGAGACTGGGGTGTTTTCTAAGGGCAGAAAGAAGCCTTTGTTTTCTTCGAACTCCTATAGCTTAGTACACTCATCCCTCTCTAGAGGAATGTGTTTATTGCATACTGTCTCTCTTTCTCAGACAGTCTGCTTATATACGCCACTCTTCAATACACACCATTTGTTGAGCAGTTTCTGCATGTCTGCCACTGAATTAAAGCACTTCTCATGCATCACATTTTTAATACTCACAACTGCTCTATGAGGGTGGTACTATTATTTCCCCCATTGTAATACTGAGGAAGAACCGGACATGGAACAACGGACTGGTTCCAAGTTGGCAAAGGAGTACATCAAGGCTGTATATTGTCACCCTGCTTATTTAACTTATATGCAGAGTACATCATTCAAAATGCCAGGCTGGATGAAGCACAAGCTGAAATCAAGATTGCTGGGAGAAATATCAATAACCTCAGATATGCAGATAATAACCTCAGATATGCAGATGACACCAACCATATGGCTGAAAGTGAAGAGGAACTGAAAAGCCTCTTGATGAAAGTGAAAGAAGAGAGTGAAAAAGCTGGTTTAAAATTTAACATTCAAAAAATGAAGACCATCCATGGCATCCAGTCCCATCACTTCATGGCAAATAGATGGGGAAACAATGGAAACAGTGAGAGACTTTATTTTTTTGCACTCCAAAATCAAAGCAGATGGTGACTGCAGCCATGAAATTAAAAGATGCTTGCTCCTTGGAACAAAAGCTATGACCAACCTAGACAGCATATTAAAAAGCAGAGACATTAAAGGTCTGTCTAGTCAAAGCTAAGGTTTTTCCAGTAGTCATGTATGGATGTGAGAGTTAGACCATAAAGAAGAATTGATGCTTTTAAATTGTGGTGTGGAGAAGACTCTTTAGAGTCCCTGGGACTGCAAGGGTATCCAATCAGTCCATCCTAAAGGAAATCAGTCCTGAATATTCATTGGAAGGACTGATGCTGAAGCTCCAATCTTTTGGCCACCTGATGTGAAGAACTGACTTATTGGAAAAGACCCTGATGCTGGGAAATATTGAAGGCAGGAGGAGAAGGAGACAATAGTGGATGAGACGGTTGGATGGTGTCACTGACTCCATGGAAATGAGTTTGAACAAGCTCTGGGAGTTGGTGATGGACAGGGAGGCCTGGCACGCTGCAGTCCGTGGGGTTGCAAAGAATTAGCCATGACTGACTGAGTGACTGACTGAATAGTGAGGAAACTAAAGGATTGAGAGGTTAAGTAACTTGCCCACAGTCACACAGGCAAAAAACGGTGGAGCCAAGATTCAAATTCCTGATTGTCTAATTCCAGTGCCCACTGATCTTAATGACTACATCACATTGTTTCTCTCCAGTCTGTTGAAGAAAATTTCCCCAGTCTGTGGAAGAAAAAAAAAATTCTATGTAAAATAGTACTTACACTTTTGCCTTCCAGAAAAATGTCATCATCCAGCCCATGGGATATGGCTTTTTTATGATTGCTGTTATTTGTCTAGGAAAATACTTTGATGTTCCTATTTGAGTAATCCCACTCCCACCCCTCCCAGGGCAAGAGAAGTAGTGAGTGAAACTAAGAAGCCCAAATTACTTCATATATAAAAGGAATAGGGTCTGTGAGTTTATAGCTGGTCAACAGAGACAGCATAAAGCACCCTAAAGAGATGAACAGGGAACAAGGGAATGACAGCTGGATGGGACAGTGAAACCCTATGTGAGATCATGGTCAGTGAGGAACTTCTATGGTGAGGAAGACTTAAGAAATGTACAAATAAAAAAAAGAAAGAAAGAAAGAAAGAAAGAAATGTACAAATAACCCTGAACCATCAGCAATAGTTTGCGACCCACAGCAAGCACATGTAAGCAGTGTTTTGCCTGGGTTTGCAGAGAGGGAGAAAGAGGAATGGTCCTGGAAGGTGGGCAGCAGAGGCAAGAGTTGAAAGCAACAACTTTCAACTTTCAACTGTTTGGAACAGGCAGTAGCAGTGGAAAAAGCAAGTATCATCAACAGCCCACTGCTAAACAAGACACCCAGAAACCCACAGGAAATACTGCAAGTGACTTTTCACCTGTAATCTAGAGGCTTGAGCAAAACTGACTCCCAAAAGGTGAATGACATAGAGATGGCCGCGTTCTAGTAACCAACTCTTTTCTCCCCTTCTGTGATTGAACCCAACTGCATTTGTTCAGCTGCATCACATAGAAGTTTCTACCAGCGTGCTTATCCTTTTAGTGTCAGTGCAGAGTTTCAGAGTAGAGTTTCAACCTCAGACCTGTTGATGTCTTGGGATGAATAATATTTCGTTGTGAAGGGGCTTTAAGATGTAAGCATCTTGTAAGATGTTTAGCAACATCTCTAGATGCCAGTATCTCCAAAGCTGACAATAAAAAATATCTCCAGGCATTGCCAAGTGTCCCAGGGCGGGTGGAGAGGTAGAAATCACAACAGCACTATTTTGTGTGAAAGGGGTTCCCAAACATATTCTGAGTGTGTCTACCAAGTCACACTAAGTGGTACATCTTTTGAATGTCTGCAGAGTGGCCAGGAGTGATGCTGCAGCAAGTTCTCAGATCTTCACAAATATTTCGATTGTATTCATGTAATAACAGTGTTTCTCTAGCCTACATTACAGACAAAGTGATGGTATTGCCATTACTGGAACATTGTCGTTTTAACATTTCGTACAAATAAAAATTAAGGTTTGGTTATACACCTTTTTCCTCTAAGCAAATGAGCATTACATTAGTATGTATCAGGGATGGGTACCCAGCTTTAATATAGAATAGTGGCTCCAAGGAACTGAGTAGGGTACTATCAGAGTCAGATCTGTGGGAAAGGCTGCACAATGAGCTCCAGTGATTCTCCACCTGTGCCTTCTGGAGCTTTCAAGGTGGCTGACATAGACATAAACAACACACTCTCATAGGAGAACCTAGATTCAAACCTTGGTGAAAACCAGCATTCTCCAGGGAAGTGAAGGAGGGCAATAACTTACCATCATAACAACTATTACTCTCTCCACCAGCCACGGTCTTTCAGTGCTGTCGCACAGATAAGACTGATGTGTGTGTTTCCCCAGGTAGCTTTCTGCAATTTGACCCATTCTCCTTGCTCCTAAAGCACATCTGAATACGAAAAAGTGAGAGAGACATCATCTACTCTGATTCATGCTTCTAAAATATATCACCATTACACCTGAAGCTAGTAGAATGTTATATGCCAATTTTACCTTAATATAAATAAACGTATCAACATCAAATCTCATTTTCTGTTAATGACAAATTATTGTGTGATATCTCACAACTGATGGCCATATGGCAGACTCGAACCTCTGGTTGACTAGGAAGGATGTGGGGTTGAGATTCAGAGAAACTGGGTTCCTTTCTGAACATCAACTCACTGTTGCTTAAGAAAGGAAGTCTCTCTGCTGATCTGTAGAATGCATAGTTAAATAACCTCTTTCTTTCAGACTTGTTGAGAGGATTAAATCAGGTTTAAAACAATCTGCTATAAATTGCTAAACAAGTGTCCATCACTATCATGACCTCCCACAACCACCAGTACCTTACACAGGTCACCCAGTCCAACTTTGTAGGGTATCCAGCTTTTTCTTGCTACAAGCCCACAGGAAAAGCCTGCTCAGTGGTGTGGTATGTACATTACATGCTTAAGGTGGAAAAGTGTCTACATTGGGGTGAGTTGAAATACTGATCCAGCCCAAATGTCAAGTCTGCTTAAGCAGCTGCTAATGGAAAGGAATTGCCCCAGCTCTTATTTCTTGCTGCTCCCACAGAGTCAAACGGCAGCTGAGAGCCAAGATTCTCTGCCACCAGTTCCTTTCTCAGCAATATAGGCTAGGCCAGTATCCTGGGATCTGACATTAACAATTACGAATTTCTTAAGCAGCAGCAGACTGGGAAAGGCAACTGTCAGTGTTAAAGAAATACGTTGAAACTCAATTTTTTTTTCTTTTTACAGTAAAAGCCATGAAGATAGACAAATATGCTGAGTTGACTCACCCCCCTCGATATAGAGCAGTCATCTTGACGATGACTCTCATCCTGACGATGCTAAACAGGTGACCTGTTCTGTCAGCGATGAGATCCAGAGCTCTTGGAACACAATGTGTCTCATTATGTCAGCTAGTGGGGGAAAATGTTGACTAAGGCTCTAAGATCCCAAGGGTTTTAATTAATAGGAAAATTTGACTTCATCGCAGTCATTAAATAAATGGAAAGGAAACCAGGAATCAAAATGATAAGGGCGGGTAGCCCAGGCAGGAAGCATGTAGGGAAATGCCCTGCAGGCTTGCATGGGCACTGTTGCAAGTCAAGGCTGGATTGATTAAGAGACTGAAACAGACTCTTGGCCACAAACACAGAGCCTGGAATGTCCACCTTCATTCTCATCCTGTTCTCTTATTGAGCAAACTCCACTTCATCTCTTTATCTTCTGCTTTCCAAGTACTCATCCATCAGCTATTCCACTAATGGCTGCCTTTGCAGGAATGAGAGGCTTAATTATGCTTACCTGTCAGAACAGGGTGCAGAAGGTATCTTGTGACATTTCTTACTCTCCTCTCTGCACCTCCATGAACATCTCCTATTCCCAATGCCCAGAATCTGTTCCTCTTTGCTTAAAAACTTCAAACCATCCCCTAAGGCGCACCAGTCTCTATGAAACCTTCCTTGACCTTTCTGGTCATAGTAATTTTTCCTTTTATTGTAACACCTGCAACTTGGTATGTAACACATTTAATAAAGACCCAGACATCCTTTTCTCTGTCTCATATGTGCTGACCTTATCTTCCCAAATAGATTATAAACCCCTGAGGACAGGAACCACATCTAAAACTTATTGAAACCGCACACCTAATTCTATGATTTGCCAATTAGCCCAGCTGAGACCCCAGAGTATCTCTCGGATCTGGGGGAGTTTAAGGAGCCCCAAGCTGGCTTCTCTAGAGGAAGGCATCAAATCAGCCCTGCTGTGGGGCCTACACAAAACCTTTTCCTTCATCCTAGTCTGTTGCCTAGAGATCAAGTCCCTAGCAGCCTGAATCTGGGTCCCTTTTCAGGGATGTTTGTTCTATCCATCTGTTCCAGATTGGGTGCTGGGCTCCTGCTCCTGTCTGTCCTCCCAAATCCCTCCTCTCAACTGCACTCTGCAGGAATCTGTTCCCATGAGCCCACCATCCACAGCAGCTAGCTTGGGTTTCAGGCTGCCCAGACCTCTCCTCTACATGGTTGTGCTCCACTCACATCTCTTCCCCTTCCTGGCATTACCGGCCAGCCAGCTTCTCAGTCTGACTCTTTCTGCCAAGTCCTTCTGGGAACGTCTGCCTTGCTCCGGGGCTTCTGGCTGGCCTGTGAGTCCTTTCCACTCTGCCATCAACTAAGCCATCATTCTGAAATTAAAAAAAAATTCACCTGTAAGTTGAAGAAAGCTTGCATATGTGCGTGCAGGCGTGCACACACGCACACACACACACACACACACACACACACAAAATTCATTTATCAGTTGAGATTTCCACTACCTTTCTAAATTTATACTCTCCCTTTTTGGGCATTTATCATCATTTCTAGGTCTGCCAATGTCCAACTTGGAATTTTCTTTAAATCAAAGGGGCCCTTAGAGATTGTTTATTTCAACTCTCTTATTTTATTCCTAGTCTCTATTTTACTACCCTACGTTTATGCTTCTATTTAGAAGCCAGTGGCAGAGGGCTCTGCTAATGATAACTTTAGTGAGGAATCCTCCTTGTCTGTTAGCAAATGGCCACAGTGCTCAAAGACCTCATAGAAGGTCTCAACTTGGGAATCAGTTACCACCAAAATGTGTTTATCCGTTGCTGAGATGAGGTCATTTCCTTCTCAGCCCAAGAAAGGAGACACATATACACCGTTAAAAGTACACACACACGCTCTCTCTCCTCCTCTCTCTCTCTTTCTCTCACTCTTAATGTGATCAGCCAGCTTTCTGTCTGGAACAATCAAAATACCTCCTAGCTGGAATGACAGCATCATTTTCTTGATGCTGAAATAGGAGAGTGACAAAGCAGGTCGCAGCAGGCACAGCAGAAATGCCCTGCTTTTAAGATTCGTATCTCAAAAACGGTGCCGTGAGAACAAAAATGCAAAGCAGGCTGTGTTATATGCTGGCAAAAATATAGTTAAAAGCAGTCACCTCAACCGTGCTTTCAAGCTCTGGAGGAAGAAACACCACTACTAATTTCCCCTCCTCACCCCGAGGTTGCCATGGACACTGGGATTTTCCCAGAGCCATTCCCTTGCTGCGCTTGATGCTATGAGTGGGCTAAGAAAATTGCAGTATTTCCCACATAATGATCTTGCTATAGCTTTGGAGGTACCAAATCTAACATCTGCAGAGTGTGCCTGTCTCTCCCCTCTCTGCTTTGCTTGGTGAGGGAACTCTTCCCTTTACAGACAACCCCTGGGAATTACCTTCCCACTGCAGGTTTCTAGCAGATTTCCCCCCCACTTTTTACTTTGACTTTTCTTCGAGTAAGGAGAACAATGCTGGGTTAACACTTTAAGAGCAGCAGCAGCAACCATAGGACAGTGCCACTGGGAGGGAAACAGGATAGAACTCAGAAAAGATGCACTTGAGTCCTGAAGTCAGGATATTGCAAACCCTTCTTTAGAATGCAGGCACTAATGTTAAAATGGGCTTCCCTGAGGGTTCAGACAGTAAAGAATCTGCCTGCAACGTGGAATACCTGGGTTTGATTCCTTGATTGGGAAGATCCCCTGGAGGAGGGCATGGCAACCCACTCCAGGATTCTTGCCTGGAGAATCCCCAGGGACAGAGAGCCTGGCAGGCTACAGTCTAAGGGGTTGCAAAGAGTTGGACACGACTGAGTGACTAAGCACACAGCACAATGTTTAATTAACTCATGTCATCTACAGAGCACTTGGAGTAGAAGCTGCTGCCTTCAAGTAAACATCACTCTATGTGGGGACTTATTCCTGGACACTGGTTGTGAGTCAGTGAAAAACTCCAAATGATCAGTTGCTGTTTTACACTTTCAGTTTATACAACAAATAACAAAAAGGGCTTAGCTCAATTTGCTGGAATCTCCCCACAAGACAGTTCCTTTCTATTCTGAAACCCTGGTTGGTAAATTTTAATTGTAAAAGAGAGGCTTACGTCAAATGAGCAGAAATGAAAGCAGAAATGAGACACTTTATATAGTCTCAGTTTCCATGACTCTCAAAATCATTGATCAGTCAACACACAGCTCAACCAGAAAAACCAAAACCCTTTGTTACAGGCAGAATTCTAAGATGTCCCTCAGGATTTCTGGCCCCTGGTATCCTCAAGATTTCTCGTAGTTGTTGAGTCAAACACTAACCTAGGTGCTGCTGTGAAGAAATTTTGAAGGTGTTATTAAGGTCCCAAATTGGTTGACCTTAAGATAGGGAGATTATCTGGGTGATCTTGACCTAAATTTGCAACTAGACATCAGAGGCAGAAAAAGTCTCGGAGATTTAAAGTACGGGAAAGGGAGATTCTCCATAGATGGCTTTGAAGATGGAAGAGCCAGGTGACAAGAAATGCAGCGTTTCCAGAAGAGCTGAGAGTGGGCCCCTGGTGATAGCCAACCAGGGCACAGGGATCTCAGTCCTCTAGCTGCAGGACCCTGAATTCTGTGACCACCTGTATGAGCTAGTGCAATCCCTAGCTCCAGATGAGAACACAGCCCAGATGATAACTTGATTCAGTCTGGATAGAATCTGAGACAAGTGATGTTCTTCCAAGATGCCTGACCCACCAACACCATAAGATAATAAATGGGAGTTGTTTAAAGGGGTTACATTTGTGATAACTTGTTACTCAGCATGGAAAGCAAATATATACTCTGTAGATGGCATAAAAGTTTCTTATCCAAGACAAAAGTCCTAACTCCTCAGAAGAGAGACTGACCCACCATTGTAAATCAGATCTATCAAGTAAGTTCCTTGCTGCTCAAAGTTTGATCCGTGCACCAACAGCACACACACAGCCTGGGAGCTGGTTATAAATGTAGCCTCTCAGAGCAGATCTGCTGAGTCAAAATCCTTATTTTTACAAATCCCCCATGATTCATATGATTTCCCTGGTGGCTCAGCGATAAAGAATCCACCTGCCAATGCTGGAGTCATGAGTTTGCTTCCTGGGTAGGAACGATCCCCTGGAGTAGGAAACGGCAATTCACTCCAATATTCTTGCCTGGAGAATCCCATGGAGAGAGGAGCCTGGTGGGCTACCGTCCACAGAGTCACGAAAGAGATCTAGCAACTAAACAACAATGTGATTCATATGCATACTAAAATGCAAGAGGCACTGGTTACCACTCTAGTTCAGAGCTGGAGAGCTGGAATCAGCAAAACCTGAATTATCACCCTGGCTCAGAGTTTTACTAGCTGTGTGACCTTGGACAAGTTGATGAACTTCTCTGAGCTTCTATTAATCTATAAAGTGGAGCAAACAATATTACCAATTTCATAGGGGGTGCAGTGAGGCTTAAATGGGCCAGCATGTAAAGTGCCCAGTGTCTGGCATGAAGTAAGTAAGGGTTTAATAAATGTTGGTTGTTATTAAATTGGACACTAAGAGTTAAGTGAGCTCAGTAAATAAGGAAAACCGCATCAGCTGGAAACAACGCAGGATCACCGTGGTGAATGTCCTCCTCCGGATAAATACTCCCTCATGGACTTCTCAGAGGCTGCAGAAGGTTGTGACCTTGGATTTCTACCCCAGTAAGCATGCCCTGACACCAGGCTGGGTCAGCATGTCTTTCCATCTTGAAAATCATCTCTTGTAACCACCTGTGTCTCCCCACTTCCCCTCTCAACCTCCTCTGCCAACATTAACCTATTAACCTTGCTGGGCTCCACCTCACTTAGCTAATGAGATCTGACCAGAAACCATAGAGACGGTTGTCAGAACCCCTGAGCAGGTGGTATCCTTGGATATCAATGAGAGCTCACCCCGCAGAAAAGATGAATAGATATGCCGGCCACAGAGCACAAGCTGGATGGCTCTTTTGGTGGAAATCTTAGGTTCTTTTATTTTTGCTGGAGGAAATGGTGACGATGCAGGTAGCATCACAGAACATGAGAACAGATGAGCTCACCGGCGATTATAAATGGCCAGGATCTACGTGAGAGGAGTCATCTGGGATCTGCTCTGGAGAGGCCCAGCTCCCCCTCCTGGCTCCTCTGTTCTTGGCAAACCCTCCTCTCACGTGCTTTATCGTCTCACCCTGAGCCGAAGAAATCTCTACGGTTCAATACAAATCATGAGGATGATGTTGATAATAATAACGGTTCTCATTTGTTGAGAGCTCCGAGTGCCAGGCACTTTCCCTGAATTATTTATACTTGTTATAACAACTCTGTGAGATAGGCATTATTACGTTCCTTTTTAGTCAAGGAAATGGAGGCTCAGAGAGGTTAAGTGGCTCACCCAAGTTTACACAGCAGATAAAGAGGCGTTTGGATACAAACCTGGATCTGCTTACTCTGAAGCCTGTGCCATATTCATTTTGTCTCCACAACAGAGCTGTCATCCTGATTCCTGGTCTATGCTCTCGACTCTCTGCCCAAACCCAGTATTTGGGTCTTTGATACTTTTGCTCATTCAGCACCTGCTGTTTCTTCTCCTCCTCGTCTCCAGTCCCCTCCTCCCTCTTCCTCTTCTTCTTTTTGCTGAATTATAGTTACTTACAATGTTAGTTTCGGTTTTGTACAGCAAAGTGATTTGGTTATACATATACATATATGTATGTATCTATATTCTTTTTTCAATTTTTTCCATTATAGTTTATTAGAAGATATTGACCATAGTTCCCTGTGCTAGATGGTAAATCCTTGTTATCTATTTTATATATGATACCGTGCATCTGTTAATCCCACACTCCTAACCAATCAGCTTCTGAATTGCCTTTCTTCTGTCCTGCCCAGGGGTGTACTACTTCTGTATCTTGACTTCTCTGCTCAGGTGCTTCCCTCTCTGGCCCCTGGACCTGTGCAGCACTCACCTGTTTCCTGTTGGTTTGTATGGTTCTGATCCAGAGTTTCCTCATCTCACTGCTCCTAAGTGTGCTAACTGGGCCTGACCAATGCAGGGCTAGCATGACACCCCTGTGTGCTCAGTCATGTCTGACTCTTTGCGACCACATCAACTGCAGCCCTCCAGGCTCCTCTGTCCATGGGGATTCTCCAGGCAAGAATCCTGGGTTGCCATGCCCTCCTGCAGGGGATCTTCCCAACCCAGGGATCGAGCCCAGGTCTCCCACATTGCAGGCAGATTCTTTACCAGCTGAGCTGCCAGAAAAGCCCGGCATGACACCCCTAGACTCTGGAAACTATCCCTCCCTCTTGACTCCATCTCACAAGTAGGGTCTCCTATATTCTCCAGCCTGGCTCGTGATTACAGAAGAGAATTTCCTGGATGTTTCAGGTGTTAAAGTAATTAAGCAAAGAGACCATTAGATTAAAGTGGCTCTAACACCTTGGCAGCCTATATAAGAAAACGAAAATCTAAACCAGAGTCCATGCACTCCCAGCCTAGAAAATGAAATTTAAGGACAGTCACAAACAGACACCTATAAGGCACCTGCTTAAGCTATAACCTAGCAAATAAGTTCCTTGCTTTGCTTCCATGTCCTTTCTGTAAGAACCTCTCCAGTGCTCCTAACACCTGTGGTTTGGTGTTGCCTGATTTGAATCACTGTGTGCTCAAATAAACTGAGAACTGTTAGTGTCTTTCCATTTACACAGAAAGACCACTCCATCTAGGTTCTGCTCTCTGTTCCTGCTATACCCTGCCTTGAATATTCTTTCTTTGTTTTAAAACCACACTCTATTGCCCAGCTCATACCTGATTCAGTTCCCACCCTCCTACTCACAGAATAATACCTGGACCTGGAATCACAGCCCTTCACCATCTGGTCTCAACGACCCTTTCAAATTCCAACTCTATTTTCCAGCCAACTGTTCCCTCTCTGTTCTCTGTGATTTTCTTTCGGGCCTTTGCCTCTTGCTGTTCTCTGCCAGGAATGCTTCTTTTCTTTGCATCGTTTCTGTATCATCCAAGGTCTATCTCCAAATCCATCATCAACAAGGTCCTACTATATACCACAAGGAACTATATTCAATATCCCGTAATAAACCACAATAGAGTATGAAAAAGCATATATTTATAATTGAATGATTTTGCTGTACAGCATAAATTAATACAACATTGTTAATCAGCTATACTTAAAAATTTTTTGAATCCATCTTCATAAAAATGGCCCTAATCCCCTAGTGGAAAACAGTCTTTTCCTTATGTTGATTGGCTGGGGCACTTTATCTGCATTTTAGTGACACTTAAAAATTTTACACATTTTGCTATAGTTAATTATATACATAATTTTTCTCCCTTTTTGGACTCTAAGGTCTTTGAGAGCAGAGAGCGCTTGATTTTTTTCTTTTGGTAGCCTAACAATACTTAGCAAAGTGCCTTGATAAATGCTTGCAACAAATCTATTGATCCATCAGCTGGACAGTGGATGGATGGATGGGTGGGAGGATGGGATTTTCCAGGCAGGCCACCATATCAGGAGAAAGGCTGCACCTGTCAGATGAGCCGACTGTCATAACTATGGAAAAGGAAGACTAGCTTGAACAGATAAACTATGCTGGGAGTGACATCAGGCCATGAGGCCATGCATAGTCACCATTTTTTTATGTTTATCAGACTATATAAGTAGGATAACTTAAAATATAAGTAACAGAAAACCCAACTCAACTTCAAATTAGCTCCGATGGTAAAGAAGCTTTCTGGCCTGAGTACAGGAAATCAGAGGTGCGGGCAGGGTTCAGGATCCAGGGAATCCAGTAGCTCTTTCCATTGCTGTGCTCTCCTGTTCCCAGTGCTGACTTCATTCTAAAGTAAGTTTCCCAGTTCTTAGAGAGTTTTCGGTGTTATTGGGCGAATTGCCTAATTTTCCAAACCTGCTAACTTCATATGGCCCTTTCATTTTCTTTTTGTTCTTGTTTAAAAATATATATTAATAAGTTCATTTTAATTGTCCTCAAGATCTACTGAACTCGATCCAGACTCGGTCACTAGGGCTGTGTGGTGCTTATATCTATCTCTGGCTCCTAAAGTCATGTTTATCATCTCCAAAAGACTCAGTTGCAGAGGAGCTGAAGGTGTATGTAGAGGATATGTTCCCAGGAAGACTGAGAGAGGTTTGGAGCCCAGGCTGATGATATCAAATACGCTGAATTTGTCTCTCTGTTTACTTTGATCTGATTCCAGGGGAAAAAGACAATTGCCAGTAAGATTTGTGCCATTTCGTGTAGTTTCTACATTTCGAACTCTCTCATATCTGAGATCTTGTCTCTGATTTTGGCTTTTTTCCAAGGCTTCATCAGTTTCTCCTTTTTTCTGGACTCAGAATCTAGATCTGTATTTTTGAAACCAAATTTGTCCTCAGATCTGGAGCCTCAATTCCTTTAATGAGTTGTTCTCTGGATAAGATTTGTCCGTAAATGAAGGTTAAGTGATTGGGAGGAAGAGTAGCTAGCAGGGTGTCATATGTCTTTTCTGCTTTGCATCTTCTCTTCAGGGTGATCTTGTTCTTGGCTTGATTCTGAGACCCCCTCGGGTTCTGATCTTTTCTGGAATTGGTGCCTAGTTCTTCAATTCTGAAACCGTATCTGGATTCTGGACCCTTCAGTGTTGATTTCTAAAGCAAGGCTTTGTTTGATCGCATAACTTGGGTACGAGATTAGGTGAATTTGGTGTGGCTGCACCTACGCTTTGTTGTTTGGAGAGCTGTCTTGGGCCATGTTGGAAGAGTCATGAAGTCTAAGGATTCAGCCAGAAGCCTATGCTCTTTCTTAAAGGTAAGGAAGCATATTTTCCAGAAGTGCCAAGAAAACCATTAGTGACTCATTGGTTAAAACTGGCCCAGGCCTGCCTACTCTAGACTCATTCGCTGGCAGTGGGGATGCAAATAGGGCTCAGGCTACTCACGAAGCCCCCAGGAGCTGTGGTGGAACTTGTGATGGAGAGTCACTGTAAGACCATTCCAGCAGACTGTTTCATGGGTGCCCCTTCCACTGAGGGTTGACTCTTGTGACCTTCTCATATTAGACAGATAGAAAACAATGGAAAACACATCATCCACGAGATCTCACTGCTATAGATTTCGCAATGTATCTGCTTGCCTAAGAGTCCCTTCAGTGTTTCTTGTGCAAAACCATTAGTTAGTCAATAGGGTCTACTGAACACTTGCTGTTAAGATAGCATCATTCTAAGCACTGTGCAAAGATTGGGCTTCCCTGGTGGCTCAGCTGGTAAAGAATCTGCCACAATGCAGGAGACCTGAGTTCAATCCCTGGGTTGGGAAGATCCCCTGGAGGAAGGCATGGCAACCCACTTCAGTATTCTTGCCTGGAGAATCCCCATGGACAGAGGATCCTGGCGGGCTACAGTTCATGGGGTTGCAAAGAGTCGGACACAACTGATTGACTAAGCATAGCATGCTGCTGCTGCTAAGTCGCTTCAGTCGTGTCCAACTCTGTGTGACCCCATAGACTCTGTGTGACCCCAACCAGGCTCCCCCGTCCCTGAAATTCTCCATGCAAGAACACTGGAGTGGGTTGCCATTTCCTTCTCCAATGCATGAAAGTGAAAAGTGAAAGTGAAGTCTCTCAGTCGTGTCCGACTCTTCACGACCCCATGGACTTCAGCCCACCAGGCTCCTCCATCCATGGGATTTTCCAGGCAAGAGTACTGGAGTGGGTTGCCATTGCCTTCACAGCATGGTGCAAAAATTAGAAAAAGAAAGCAGACAATGCTGTGACCTTTTGGAAACCGTGGAATGAGTGTTTAGGGAAATAGTTCTGTTTCAAGGGCAGTGTTAATTCTACTCATTTTCCAGAATGTGGAAACTGCTTGAGTCCCTTCTTCCTTTCCTCATCTTCTGTTATTCAACTCTCCCTTTTCTTGTCACTATTTTTCTTCTCTCTTATTCTTTGCTCATTTTAGAAGGGCAATACAGTAGAGATTAAGAGTGTGGAATAAGGAGTCAGACTTCCTGGGTGAGAATGCTGGCTTTGAGCTCCAGTGGTGACTTTCTAGCTAATTACTTCATTATTCTAAACTTCTGTGTTTTGTAGGTAAGTCATACATAATAATTATACCTACCTCCTGGGATGATGCACATTCAAAATGATTGATAAGGGTTAAGTATTTTAATTTTCTTTTTCATTCATTATCTTTCAATTGGGCCACATTTTGTTCCTGTTCTTCTCTGCTAAACTCCAGACCAATTGGTGATTAGGAGAGAGAATTACTATTAGACTTATAGAATTAACTTTCTAGTGAGGAATGGAACAGAACCATTTTATTTCCTTCTTTTTTTCCTTATTATAATTAGGGTATTTCAGAAGCTCTCTGTGAATATAATTTTGGCAGAGATGAAAATGTACAAAACCAGTTGAGAGGAACACATATGTACTATACAGGCAAACAGGAGAATGAATGTCCTACTTCAAGAAAGAATCTCCCAGCTGACAATTTCAGCTTCCTCTAAGCCTTGTTTGCTTAACTGATGAGAATACTTTCTAATAAGACCAAGATGAAGGCTTTAATAATTCTAGAATGTGGTCACCCTACTTTATCTCTTTTATGGCTAGAGGCCGCTTCCCTGGCCCTGGCCAGCCACCTGTGAATGCATCCATTGTTCGAAAGATGATCAGCTGGAGGCATCTGATGAAAGCGGGGCACATTCATCATCTTAGCAGGAAACAACTACAATTGAGAGTACATTCCATCCTGGAGGCGGGTTTGTAGGTGAAGAGAACACAGACTCACATCCTTGTAGAGTTCATAGAAAACCAACAGGTTTGGAGTGGTAAGTTCAGCAGCAGTTGACGGCCCACAGCAAAGATTACCCCTGTGTCCCTTGCCTTCAGTGTCCTAGCTCTGACACTGGAGAATCACTATCTATCCCTTCAGACCAGACCAGTCTAGACTGCTAAATTTCTCCCCACACCACTCACACATGCTTTTCCACGGACTCTCTCCTCTGCCTGAAATATTCTTCTTCCTATATACCTGTAAGGCTGGGACTATCACTTCGTTCAGGCTTTTACTCAAAGTCACCTTCTCTGGGGGACCTTTCAGCCACTCTTTCTGAAATTCACCACTCCTCCAACATTTAAAATCCCCCTTCTTTGTTTTTTTTTTTTCCTCCTCAGGCTTTCTCAATATCTGTCATACCATATAGTTTACCTATTTTTTTCTTATTTATTTTCTGTCTTCCCTGATTCAACACAAACCCCCTGAAGGAGAGGTTTGGGTCTGTTTTGTTGACTCTAGTATCCCTGGCACATAGTTGACTCTTAATTCATGTTTATTGAACGAATGAATGAATGAATTGGTGTGATTCATTGATCAATGTATCTGGTTCCCCTCCTCAAATGTGAACTCTATGAGACCAGAAGCTGAGCCTGTTTTACTCACTCCTATATCCCTAGAGCTGAACCAAGGGCCTAGCAGATGGTAGATACTCTCTAAGTATTTTTTAAATAAGTAATTTAAAATATCACAAACGCCAGTATTGAGAGAAGGAATTTCCTGGCGGGAACATGGTAATGCAGATGTCTTCACAGTTCTGAGCCTGCCTAAGCAGTCTCTGAATTAACATCAGAGTAATACTGGGCATGGTTGGGATTACTTTTCATACATGCTTACGGTCTGACAACTTGAAATGACGCAAAAGAGTGTGTGGCAGTGGTGTGGTACCAAGCTTTGAGTTTGGGTTCTAAGAGTCAGTGCCTGGGGCAAAAACTGTATCAATAAAAAATTGCCATTAGAAATCTCTTAGATCACCCACATAGTACAGATTATTTGGTTTTATGTATTTTGTGCCAACTCACAGTTAAGTTCAACTCAGCCAGTTTTCCCCCAGAGTTGGAACAGATGGTCATGGCTGTTTCTTTGGTTGAGCACCAGATGAAGTAGTTGGCTTGAATTGAAGGGCCATATTGTTGTGGGGCGGGGGGTGGTGGGGTGGGGGGTGAATTACATATATATGTATATAGTCATCTGTATTATTTTCTTTTGTTGAATGTATAGTTTACTTCAAACAACTTAAATACTTCTGCATGTAACTCCATCGTACTATCTGGTCCTCAGTGTTGTCAGATACTCTTCATTGTTTGTCAGGAAGATAGATGTAAAGGAGGTGGAAAATAATCCTTTGGGGGGCATCACAATTGTTGGCATAACCACTAGGAAAATGTCAATCATAATGACTTTCCAAATTAAAAAAAAAAACGACTTTTATTTAAATTGTGTACATGCTCTAAATCCCTATAGAAAATAATAAAAAGCACGTGTGGAGTGCTCACTCTGTGTCGAGTACTAGGTTCTTTATGTATATTGTCTCATTGTACTGCCTCATAGTAACCCTTTGAAGAAGGTATTACAAACCCTGAGGCTCTGCTGTGATTTTTCACAAGAGCCAGGCAGCCACACAAGCTTGGCACGTTGTCCAAAAGAACACATTTAGCTGCAGCCCATGATGGAGCCACTCCCATCCCAGGGCATGATACAAACATTGTTCCAGGGTTGGCTTTCTGTCCACACCAAGTCTGCCAGGCAGGGATGCTTAGAAACCTTTACCACACTTCACAAAAGTACATGGGTATTATCTATCTCTCTATATAAGGGTAATAAAAGTCAATCAACTTATTTCAAGAGTTCTGTGTTATGATACTCACTTTATTGGTAGCTTTGAAAATTTTTAGTTCCATTTTGATGCAAACTTATGAGTTACTTCGGAGAAGGCAATGGCACCCCACTCCAGTACTCTTGCTTGGAAAATCCCATGGACGGAGGAGCCTGTTAGGCTGCAATCCATGGGGTCGCTAAGGGTCGGACACGACTGAGCGACTTCACTTTCACTTTTCACTTTCATGCATTGGAGAAGGAAATCGCAGCCCACTCCAGTGTTCTTGCCTGGAGAATCCCAGGGATGGGGGAGCCTGGTTGGCTGCCATCTATGGGGTCACACAGAGTTGGACACGACTGAAGTGACTTAGCATAGCATAGCATAGCATAGCATAGCATATAAGTTACTTATAAACCAACTCATATAAGGGGTAAAAGGAATCATGTTCACGGTCTTTGTTTCTTTTTTGATCATGTTCTATGCTTAGTGTCCTATTTTCTACACTAAATAACTTCTTTCCTTCAACCTGCTCTCAGTAAAAAGACTGCTAATACAACAGCACCGCTTCAGACCAGCAGCACTGGAATATTCCACCTTGGTTGTTTTTACACCTCTTCATCTGTTATTTCCATTGGCTTCTTTAGGCATCACAGTTTCTTCCACATCTCCCCCAAACATATTTAATATTGATTATAAACATGAGCCATGTTGCCAATATGTCTAAGCCTTCTATCATTTTCCCTTTCTTTATTTTCTATCCCCTCATCTTGAGGAACCTGGCTTTGTTCTACCGTCAGCCATTGTGTTCAAACTCGGGGAAAGTACTCTACTTGGCCACCCAGGTGAAAACAGAAAAAGGGCTGGGAGAAGAGACAAAGATGTGTTGATTCCACGTTTCACACTCACAGGTGATGACAGTGGCTCTTGGGGACTGTAAGGCCTTTTCCCCTGTTACCCAAGTAGTAATTAGCGGTGCTGGGAGTTTGAACCTGGGTCAGCAAGGTTCCAAAAACACCTACTGTTTCCGTTACACCACACTGTTTATCATAAGCAGCAAAAATCGTGTTAAATGCAACTTTGGGGCAACAAGGATGAGCAGCAGACTTTTTGTGAACAAACAGAATCGTACATGATTACTGGGTCTGATAATGTGACTTTGGAGAGAGAGGCCAGATTAAATGAAGGACTTTCCCGAGACCACCAGTAGCACGCGTGACCAATGCTTTGTGCCTGGGACCGTGCTAGGTATTTTGAAGAAGACATGGGGCATCCTATAAGAGACAGTGTAGTTGAATATGCCTTATAATATACAGGGTACCTCCTAGATACAGAGAGCACACTCAAACTGTACAATTAAGAAGAGTTTAAAGGAAAAGAAGCAGACACACAGATAGACGGGTATAATACAGATAAACACAGATAACGCTGGTAAACCAGTGGTTGCCAGTGACTAGGGGGAAGGAGGGAGGGGGATTATAGGAGTAGGGGAGTAAGAAGTACATATTATTAAGTGTAAAATATGCTACAAGGGTATAGTGTACAACATAAGGAATATAGCCAAGATTTTATGATAATTATAAATGGAGTATAACCTTTACAAATTGTGAATCACCGTACTGTACACTGCACCTTATATAGTATTGTATATCAACTATACTTCAATAAACATTTTTAATAAAAAAGAGTTTAAGGGATCAATCTACTTATAGAGACATGAGTGAGTTTTAAGGAATTGGGGCAGGCAAGAGTAGGATTCTATTACCCACCCCCACACATGCAAGGGCAAGGGGAAGGGCAGAGCATAGCTGCGTGAAGAGGAAGGGACACTTCCCTCTTCCAGGAGCTATGACATTCAGTACAGAAAAGCAGCCAACCTGTAGTGACCCATGAGGGAGGGAGCCACAGTCATAATTATCCCAACCTCTCTCAACCTTTAACTTTTTGGTGATGCTTCCCATTAGGTAATCCCAACCAGAAGCTAGAGGGCAAGCACTGATTCCATCCATAAAACCAAACAACTAAAACTGTCAGTAAGTAGATGCTATAGACCCATGTCGCCATCTTCCACTCTGAAAATACAGTGCCCTATGTCAGCCTAAAGATGGACCTTCACCCCTAATCCCATAGCAATGGAATGGTGTCTGACAAATGGGATTTGTAAGCAGCTTTCTGTTTGTTTCTATTCTGCTTAAGCCCTGATCATAAAGATGAGATCATTAGGTAACATTTAACCTAACTCCTGAGTTCTGCTTTACTGAATAGACATAACACCTTGCTTAAACTGTTGATTCTTTCCCCAGATTAAAAAGAGTAAGACTGAAAAGTAAAGAATGACTGACTCTCTACCCCAGCTCCCACCTTAGCAACTTGCATGCGTGCAGGAGACCACCCAAAGGAAGATCAGGAGATGTCAGCAGGTCTGCACGCAGTGGAAAAATGACGAAGAATCTGACCTTCTGCCTTAATGATTAAGTGAGACTGTTTTTCCTTTTTCCCTTTAAAAATCGTCATGATTTAGCAGAATCTTTGGAGTTGGTCTCCAGACAAGATCCACCTTCTCCCCAGATTTCTGGCTTTTCTGAATAAAACACCTTTCTTTTCTACCGACAAGTGCCCCTAAATTATTGGCTTTTGAGCAGAAAGCAGCTGAACCTGAGTTTAGTAACAGTTTCAAGTAAGACCAGTTCAAATTAACATTGAAATAAACTGGCTTCCTTGTTCATCCAA
>NW_011494811.1:1067219-1081546 GCF_000754665.1 Bison bison bison
AAGTGAAAGGCAAGGTGAGCTTAAGCTTTCTGTATGAGTGCATTTCCATTGCATCCTATAAGCAATGGTTTTGCTCAATTCCCTTTACCATTGTGCAACTTTATTTCACTCATCCAGAGCTTTCTCTATCATTAGTTTTCTTCTTTCCATTTCTGATCTTTCCTTTCCTTCAGTAAAAAGGGCTGCTTGGCTTGTGTCTTCCTCAGCTGCTGCTGCTAAGTCACTTCAGTCGTGTCCGACTCTGTGCGACCCCATAGATGGCAGCCCACTAGGCTCCCCCGTCCCTGGGATTCTCCAGGCAAGAGCACTGGAATGGGTTCCCATTTGGAACAGCTTTGCAAGGGTTTTTTCTTTCCTCCATCCAGACAGAAAAACAAAAGGGTAAGGATGGCTTGAGGGATTGGATCATAATGTTTTATTGCAGCTGTTTCTGGATCGCGGAGTCACCAGAGGCAAACAATGTGCTCAGGGACTGAAGGAAATGGTTTGGCTCCAATCTGTCCCGAGTCGTCTGGGGAAGAATTTCTCATTGTTAGCGAGGTTAGTGCTCAATAGGGATTTGCTTCTCTCCACAGAGTGTGTGTTGGGGGAGAGGCATGAGAATGTCACATGTAATGGGAGCAAAGAAGGCAAACGCAAAAAAATAATAATAATAACTGAACTTTGGTCAGGGCACAAACCATTTACTCTCTGGGCTCTGGTTTAAATGTGCAGCTCAGGAAAGACTCTCCATTTATTTCTAAGAGCCTGAGGGCTGGTGAGTCAAGGAGATCTCCACTTTCATCTAGCAGGCAAAATGAAGAAGGGGTTTATGTAGACCGGTGGATCTAGTTGATGAATGAGTGAGTCCAGTGGAAGATTTTCAAGTGAAATTTGGGTAGGAGGTTCATTTTGGCTTCTGGACAAGGATGAAAGGCTAAATTTATGTGCTTGAGTACTGCTGGCTTTACAGGTATGTAGGACAAATATATCCATCTACACTTTGCCCTCATATATATGTGTTATTCATTCTATTTGAAGAAGCCTCTGAAACTGTGTTTTCCTCCCTGGTAAGGCAATGGCACCCCACTCCAGTACTCTTGCCTGGAAAATCCTATGGATGGAGGAGCCTGGTAGGCTGCAGTCCATGGGGTCGCTGAGGGTTGGACATGACTGAGCGGCTTCACTTTCACTTTTCACTTTCATGCATTGGAGAAGGAAATGGCAACCCACTCCAGTGTTCTGCCTGGAGAATCCCAGGGATGGGGGAGCCTGGTGGGCTGCCCTCTATGGGGTCGCACAGAGTCGGACACGACTGAAGTGACTTAGCAGTAGCAACTATCCCTACAATAGATCCTGTAATCTTCATGGAAGAAACCTATAAAATACTCTTTACAGTTCGGCAAAAATCAGACTAAGTGGGCTATGGAGACCTACCCAATTTTCATTCCAACTTCTCTTGGCAAATGTTTCTCTTGACTTTGGGGCTCACATATTTTCCCCTTTTTGATTTTTTTTTTTAACATAGTTAGTGCTATGCACTGAATTGTGTCCCGTAAGAGGTAGTGAAGTCCTAACCCCAGCTGCTTATGAATGTGACCTTATTTGGAAATAGGATCTTTGCAGATAATCTAGTTAAGATGAGGTCATTAGGGTGGGCCCTAAAGTAATATGTGTTCTTATACAAAAGGCAAATTTGGACAGAGAGACAGACTTGCATGAAGATGCAGGGGGAAGGCAGCATCTGCAAGCCAAGAAACACTTGAGGCTGCTATTATAGAAGCTAGGAGAGAAACAAAGAATTGATTCTCTCTCACAGCCCCAACCCTGCCAAGGCCTTGATTTCAGATTTCTGGCCTCCAAAACTGTAAGACAATAATAAATCTATGTTGTTTAAGTCACCCAGTTTGTGGTGCTTTGTTTGGGCACCCCCAGGAAACTAATATAGTTACATAGGATGAAATCTTCAGGCTCAATCTTTCAATTTTCTTCAATGAAGACTAAAGTGAATGCCTTTAGGCAGTCACAGAGCCAGCTGGGGATAGAGGTCTAAATTCCCAGATCATCCGTCTACTCATTTATATAACTGGTCTGATTTGGATAAATCACAATGACCATCTTCTGTGGTTGGCTCAAGCGGACGGAGAAATGGCATCTGTCTTCTAATGCATATGCTACTAGACTTTATTAGTTTAAAATTAGACTTTGGTAACACTAATGCGGAGTTGGAATGCTTATTCTGTGTCAGTGTAAATGAATTTGTCTCAATGTCAGTGACGTTCACTTAAGGCTCACTGGTTTACCTTTTGAAAGCCTACAGAAACTTGAAGAAGATTGCTAGTGGGTTATGTATCCAAATTACCCCTTATACATGAAAAGAGGTAACTACCTGAGCCACCTCTCGGGAAGGTCAGGACACTTTCACCTACATCTGGTGGCTTCTCTTATAAGAATGTACAGTTCTGGTGAAGTGGTTGGAGCTCTGGAGCCAAGGAAAGTTGTGAATGGTGAGGCACAGAGTTAGGAAGGAGCTTAGCTTGCCCAGCTTATTCCTCTTCGGTTTCTCCTAGTTATCATACAACATTGCCTATATTCCCTGTTCTGTACAATATGTCCTTTTTAAAAACATTTTTACTGAAGTGTAGTTGCTTTACAATGTTGTGTTATGTTATGAATACCAAGAGGGGATAAGGAGTGGGATAAATTGGGAGACTGGGACTGACATATATACACTGCTGTGTGTAAAATGGTAACTAATGAGAGCCTGCTGGATGGCACGGGGAACTCTACTTGGTGAGACCAGTATGGTTCTGCCCTTCTGGGGTGGTGGGGAATGGGAGGGTCCACTAATCTCTCCATACCTGACTCTTTTTTGTCCTTAGAGCTCTTAGCGGCTGGTCCCCAGATCCCATCTGACAAGGAGGCAGTCAACGCTTCTGCTTCTTCACTCTCTGGGTGCCAGCAGAGCCCATGTCTCACACATCTTCCTTAGGTTTCTCTGCATTCTCCTCCCAAGTAGCCGCTCCATGTCAGAGAGGTGGTTAGCAACTGGACTGGAATTGGGAGACAAAGGTATCACCCTTGAGGCTATCATCGTTTGGATTTGGTGAATCAAATACAAACACTATATATATCCCCTCTTTGAAAAATTCCTTTTCCATTTAGGTCACCACGGAGCACCGAGTAGAGTACCCTGTGCCATCCAGCAGGCTCTCATTAGTTACCATTTTACACACAGCAGTGTATATATGTCAGTCCCAGTCTCCCAATTTATCCCACTCCTTATCCCCTCTTGGTATCCATAACATAACACAACATTGTAAAGCAACTGTACTTCAATAAAAATGTTTTTAAAAAGGACATATTGTACAGAACAGGGAATATAGGCAATGTTGTATGATAACTATACATGGAGTCTAACTTTTAAAAGCTGTGAGTCATTGTGTTGTACATTTGAAACATATAATATTGTATACAAACTACATCTCACTAATAAATAAGCAAGAGTTTAAAGAAAAAGAGAGAGGGCTTCCCTGGTGCCTCAGTGGTAAAGAATCCACCTGCCAATGTAAGAGACAGGGGTTCGAGAACTGGTCCGGGAAGATCCTGCATGCTTCAGAGCAACTAAGCCCTTAGGCCACAGCTGTTGAGCCTGGGAACCACCCCTGAGCCGATCGGCTCCAACTACTGAAGTCTGTGTGCTCCAGAGCCCGTGCTCTGCAACAAGAGAAGCCACCGCAGTGAGAAGCCCGCGCACCATAGCTAGGGAGTAGTCCCTGCTCACCGCAACCAGAGAAAAGCTCATGCAACACTGAAGACCCAGCACAGCCCCAAATAAATAAATAAACATAATTATTTGGGGAAAAAAAGAAGGAAAGAGAAACACTACATGCTCAAGTGTTCAATTTAAGTACAAGACTTTGGGCCCAAAGGACACGGACTCCCAACAGAATAACTGAAAAAAAAAACAACTTCTTAGAGAAGATTTGCATTTGTTTGCCGGCATGAACGTTTGCGGAGGCTTCCCACATGGTGCTAGTGGTAAAGAACACACTTGCCAATACAGGAGACGCAAGAGACAAGAGTTTGACCCCCTGGGTCGGGAAGATTACCCCTGGAGTAGGAAATGGCAGCCCACTCCAGTATTCTTGCCTGGAAAATCCCATGGGCAGAAGAGCCTGGTGGGCTACAGTCCATGGAGTCACAAAGAGTCAGACACGACTGAGTGACTGATCAAAAAGCACATGAAAGTTTTGATTTTGTAACTTGAGAAATGGCGAGGGATTTTGGTGAAGGGGGAGCCAGAAAAAAAGGAAAGAACTGTTCATCACTATCTGATCCAGTTTGAATCTTTATGATTAAGGGGACAGGGGCAAAAGGTGGACCCAACCCTTTAAAAGAGACTTTATGAGTTTCTGGCAACACATGTCTTCTCTGGGAAGGGCTGTGTTATGACTTTCATGGGCCTCAGGTACTTGTGTCTTCTTGGACCCCTTCCTCTATGAAAATGTTAGAAATTATATTTTATAGCAATATATATGAATATATTAATATTAAATATTAAAACATTCTGTTGGATCCCAAATTTAGTTTTTTCTTCTGACTTTAAAAGAACTTATACTGTGGGCCCCTGAAAGTACTGTGGGCCCTAGGTTCTGTACTTACTGTGCCTAACAGATAAAGCCCAGGCTTTAGAACCCTGGGAACTAAGCATGGCACAGAGTTAGGAAAGAGGCCCTTCTTCCAGCTTCTGCGTGAAATTCATGTCCACTCTGACATCAACAGGTGATTCCCTGGGCGCTCAGATGGTAAAGAATCTGACTGAAATGCAGGAGACCCAGGTTTGATCCCTGGGTCGAGAAGATCCCCTGGAAAAGGGTATGGCAACTCAGTCTAGTATTCTTGCCTGAAGAATCCCATAGACGGAGGAGCCTGGTGGGCTACACAGCCCATTGGGTAGCAAAGAGTTGGACACAACTGAGCGACTAACACTTTCTTTCACTTTCACTGATATATTCACAAAAGGCTTTGGGAAGACCCTAAAATAGCACCCACAGCACTGAGCTGGCATTCTCACAATCTCATGATGCCATGCACGCAAGGCTACTCAAAGTGATTCTGAGGTCAACACACATGAATAAGTGGGCGCTAAAGCAGGAGAGGAGAATCAGGATGGATAACTCACAATGACTGTTGTGACGATTTGTATATGTTGAGACATTAATCAGGGCATTTTTCTCTTGCGAGTCCTTATATCCTTTATTCCTCCCTGATGTTAAATAGCATTTATCACCAAAGTAGACAAACGATAGCATAGGGTTTCATAAGCCAAAACTTTCCCACCATTATTATTTATTTTTTGGTCACACCATGTGGCATGCAAGATCTTAGTTTCCTGACCACGGATCAAACCCACACTCCCTGCAGTGAAAGCATGGAGTCCTAACCACTGGGCTTTAGGGAATTCCCTCCCCCCATTCTTTTTAAGAAGATTTAAGTTTTATTTACAGTAAATTTTATCCAATACTGTGTGGTTCTGTGACTTTTGACCAAAATATATAGTCATGTCACCACTGCTACAGTCACGTTCCATCACCCAGCCCCTAAATTCCTCTGTTTTTCTTTATAGTCAGCTGTTTCCTCAGCTCCAGCCCCAGGCAACCACTCATTGGTTTTCAGTCCTTAGAGTTTTGCCTTGACAAGAATGTCACATTAGTGGAATCATATCACAGGTAGCTTTTGACTCTTCTTTCACTTAGTGTAAAGCATTTGTGTTTTACCTGTGTTGTTGTATGTATCTGTAGTTTATTCCCACAATTCTGGTACCAATTTCAGTGTGTGTGTGTGTGTGTGTGTTAACACACCACTGAGCAATTTTCTGCCACCAGCTGGGTATCCTGCAGTCTAACTGAATTCTGTCGCTGTCTACCTGGAGATACCATCAGATCTCACAGGTTAAAAGCTCAGTCTCACAGGCCTGCCCCCGCCCCCCACTTCAGACACCAGTTGTAAGCCCACGTGCGTATGGACCTGTGCTTCTGACTGGCTAAAGATCAGAAGTTCCCACAACCCCCTCCTTGGGTTCATTGAATTTGCAAGAGTGGCTCGTAGAACTCAGAGAAACGTTTTACTCGCTAGATGATCAGTTTGTGATTAAAGGGTATGATTTAGGAACAACCAAACGGAAGAAGTGCATAGGGTAAGGTATGTGAGGAGGGGCAAGGGGCTTCTGTGCTCTCTGAGCAGGACAGTCTCCCCAAATCTCCTTATGTTCATCAACACAGTGTTGCTCTACTATCTCTAGTATACTACTACACACAGAGATGAATGATTTCTGTGTGATTCTAATGCCAAAGAAAAGTGATTTGAAGGAAGTGCTCCAAAATGCTGTGGGTGATTGTATTAGTTAGGATGGTGGAATTAAGGACCATTTATCATTTTCCCCTGAGCTCCTGGCATGAAGAAAGTCCTAATTCAAGAGAAGTTGGTCTGTAAGGGAAAAGATGAGGATAAACCTCAGTCTATGGCATTTAGATGGAGCTGAAGAAATACAGATAGGGCCACGGATGGGCAGACCTAAGGGCGGAGGCCAAGGAGAAAGACTCTTCTAAAAGGTGAGGAAATAAGAAATCCCAGAGCTGGAGATTTTCATGTAATATGACTCTCACCAGACAAAAAGAAAGAAGGAGGGAATGAGGAGAAAGGTTGAAAGAGAATAAGAGAATGCCAGTGAGTGGTCTGTCAGGACATGGAGAGCACACCTTTAGTTCAAGAATTGGTCTGCTTAATGCAAAAGTTCTTTTCCCTTTACTTCATGGGCTTGCTAGACAAGCTGACTCATACATTTGCTATTTTCCTAATCTTTTAAAAGAGTGTTTCCATTTTCTTTCAGACTACAATGGAAAATTAGCTTCAGTCACATTTTGTTAAATGAACTAGCCTCAGTGAGCTCTATTAAGTAAGCCTCATAAATCAGCTTCTCTGATCCTTCTTCATCTATTCAGCTCTCCTGTGGATTCTCTTCACTTTCTCTTTCTGGCAAGGAGTTATCTGTGGTGAATACAGTGACCTTGATCACAGCACTGAACGTTCGTATTCCTATCACCTCTCAGTCCTTTCTCTTCATTCCTCCTTTCTGAGTTCTTCACTTTAGTGGAATATGTTTTAGATACTACTTTGCTCTCAACTTTTAAAAAATAATAATTTTATTTGTGTTTGGCTGTGCTGTGTCTTCACTGCCGTGTGGGCTTTTCTCTGCTTGCAGCGAGCAGGGACTACTCTCTAGTTTGCGAGGACTTCTCATTGCGGTGGTTTCTCTTGTGGCAGAGCACGGGTTTTAGGGCACGCAGGCTTTAGCAGTTGTACCTCACGGGTTCTAGAGCACAGGCCTAATAGTTGTGGTGCATGGCTTGGTTGCCCTGCACCATGTAGGTACGTGGAATCTTTCTGGACCACGGATCAAATCTGTGTCCCTTGCACTGACAAGCAGATTCTTTACCTCTGAGCCACCAGCAGAGCCCTGTTCTACACTTTGCTCACTGGTAGGACTCTGGGCCAAATCTTGTCTAGATACTTCTTGTGGGTGTCTCTGTTTTTGCCTACAAACTTGGAAAGCTTCTCCAGGCAGGAATGACATATGGTACATTTCTGAAACAAGAAACTCCCACAGAAATTGTCATGAAATTGGGACTCTCAAAGGATCTAGGGTTGGAATTAGATGTCACTGGTGAGAAAACTGTTAGAGAGGCCTTAAGACCACACGTATACAAAATTGTAAAGCTGGCAGAATTTATCTTCAGACCTATAGCCCACTCCCCTTTCAGCTCTGACCACCCTCCTCCAAGTTTTCAATGCCCAGACATTCTTCCTGCATGTTCTAGTTTCAATTCTCAGGCTTGCCCATCCTGGACAGCCAGTAAGATTCTGGATCTAATTTTCTACGCTTATGCTTATTCAAATTTACATTTGGTAAGCTCTCAACCAATAATAAAAGAGCAAAAATTAGGAACAGATTCATCACTAAAGAAGATACAGGAATGACAAATACATGAACAAGTAATAATAAATATTATTAGCCTTTCAGTTCAGTTCAGTTCAATTGCTCAGTTGTGTCTGACTTTTTGCAACCCCATGAACCGCAGCACGCCAGGCCTCCCTGTCCATCACCAACTCCCGGAGTCCATCCAAACCCATGTCCATTGTGTCGGTGATGCCATCTGACCATCTAATCCTCTGTCGTCCCCTTCTCCTCCTGCCCTCAATCTTTCCCAGCATCAGGGTCTTTTCAAATGAGTCAGCTCTTTGCATCAGGTGGCCAAAGTATTGGAGTTTCAGCTTCAGCATCAGTCCTTCCAATGAACACCCAGGACTGATCTCCTTTAGGATGGACTGGTTGGATCTCCTTGCAGTCCAAGGGACTCTCAAGAGTCTTCTCCAACACCACAGTTCAAAAGCATCAATTCTTCAGTGCTCAGGTTTCTCAATAGTCCAACTTTCACATCCATACATGACTGGAAACACCATAGCCTTGACTAGATGGACCTTTGTTGACAAAGTAATGTCTCTGCTTTTTAATATGCTGTCTAGGTTGGTCATAACTTTCCTTCCAAGGAGTAAGTGTCTTTTAATTTCATGGCTGTAATCACAACCTGCAGTGACTTTGGAGCCCCCAAAATAAAGTCTCTGTTTCCACTGTTTCCCCATCTATTCGCCATGAAGTGATGGGACTGGATGCCATGATCTTAGTTTTCTGAAAGAGGAGAGTGAAAAAATTGGCTTAAATCTCAACATTCAGAAAACTAAGATCATTAGCCACTGCGGAGATGCAAACTAAACCCACAACGAGATATCACCATACATTCACTGTGCTGTACTAGGTCGCTTCAGTCGTGTTCGACTCTTTGCGACCCATGGACTGTAGCCGGCCAGGCTCCTCTGTCCATGGGGTTCTCCAGGCAAGAATACTGGAGTGGGTTGCCGTGCCCTCCTCCAGGGGATCTTCTCAACCCAGGGATCGAACCCAAGTCTCCCTAATTGCAGACAGATTCTTTACCAACTGCCAACTGAGCCACAAGGGAAACCCAAGGATACTGGAGTGGGTAGGCTATCCATTCTCCAGAGAATCTTCCCGACACAGGAATCACACCAGGGTCTCCTGCGTTACAGGCAGATTCTTTACCAGTTGAGCTACCAGGAAAGCCCAGACATTCACTAGAATGGTGAATAATAAATAATTTTCTGTCAAAAATTAAATTGTTTTAAAATTAAATTTTTTTAATTAAAAGGATTGAGCATAGTACGTATTGGTAAAATGTAAAGCAGCTGGAAATTCCATACACTGTTGGTGAGAGGCAAAATGGTACAGCCACTTTGGAAAACATGCGGACAGCTTTTTAAAAAGGCAAGTATACATGGACCATGTGACCCGGCCATTTCACTTTAGTTATCCAAGAGAAATGAAAGCATATGTCCACACAAAGACCTGGACACAAGTGGTCACAGAAGCTTCATTTGGAATAGCCCTACATTGTAAACAATCTGTATTGGTCTACTCAGTCTGCTGCAATAAAATACCACAGGTTGTGGAGAGAACAACAGCACAACAGCACTTCATTTTCTCACAATTCCGAGGCTGGAAGGTCCACGATCAAGATTCTGGTTCTGGTGAGGGCTGTCTTCCTTGTTTGCAGATGGCTGCTTTGTCCTTTCATCTGATTGTGCTTGGGGAGAGAGAGAGAAACAGAAGGGAAAAGAGAGGGGGAGAGAGAGGGCTTTCTGGTGTATCTTCTTCTAAGAACACTAATTGTATTCCATCAGGGCCCCACCCTTAAGACTTACCTCACATTAACTACCTCCTAAAGACCCTGTTTCCAAATACAGTCATCTTGGAGTTAGGGCTTCAACTTTGTCGGGACATACTTCAGTACAGGCGTGCGTGCTAAGTCGCTTCAATTATGTCGGATTCTTTGTGACGCTGTGGACTGTAGCCCGCCAGGCTCCCCTGTCCATGGGATTCTCCAGGCAAGAATACTGCAGTGCGTTGCCATGCCCTCCTCCAGGAGATCTTCCAGACCCAGGGATGGAACCTGTGTCTCTAATGTCTCCTGCACTGGCAGGCGGGTTCTTTACCACTAGTGCCACCTCGGAAGCGCACTTCAGGACATGGCACAGTTGAAATGTGCATCAACAGGGGAACAGACAAACTAATTATGGTGCTGACATATAATGGCATACTAGTCATCCATTCGGAGAAGGCAATGGCACCCCACTCCAGTACTCTTGCCTGGAAAATCCCATGGACAGAGGAGCCTGGTAGGCTGCTGTCTATGGGATCGCATAGAGTCAGACACGACTGAGCGGCTTCACTTTCACTTTTCACTTTCATGCATTGGAGAAGGAAATGGCAACCCACTCCAGTGTGCTTGCCTGGAGAATCCCAGGGACGGGGGAGCCTGGTGGGCTGCCGTCTATGGGGTCTCACAGAGTCGGACACGACTGAAGTGCCTTAGCAGCAGCAGCAGCAATCATCCATTAAAAGAAGTAAATTATTTATGTACTCCACACTGTAGATACAATTCAGTGTAATCATGCGGATTGAAAGAAGCCAGACAAAAAAGAAGTATATACTAGATGATCCCATTTACATTTAGAAATGCAAAGTCATCAATAGCAACAGAAAGCAGATTAGTGATGGCCTGAGGATGGGGAAAGGGGAGAGGAACAGAAGGAAGGGATTATAAAGTTGCACAAGTAAATTTATGGGTTTGATGAATATGTTAATTATCTTGATTGTGTCGAGGCTTTTGCAGGCAACGGTATAATCACTATGCTGTCCACTTTCAGTACACGCAGCTTCTTGTGTCAATTATGCCTCAGTGAATCTGCAAAAATTTTGCATCTAATTAGCCCTCACTTGGACAAGTTTAATCCACTTGTAGCAAGGTTGATCTCTTTTAGGTAAACCTGTACAGAGTCAGTTCTGGCTCTTTCCTCACTCCTTGATCTCCTTGCCTGAGCAAGGATTTTCTTGTGTTCTACCAAATATTGAGAGGCCTGATTGTAAAGAAAAATGATGATCAAGTCTAGCACACTGTTTTCTTCTAAAATGTATTTTGAAATCTGAAGAAAATTAGTTTGCTGTGTATTCACTTGTCTTTGAACAAATGATGTGTCATGCCTGGAGATATCAGGCTGCCACCTGAAAAATCATGTGATGATGTGATTCCCATGAATGCACAAGTCTGCTCTGTGTACCTGTGCCTTGACACATAGGCAGCAATTTCCACTGATGTGTCTACTCAATGATTGCTGGTCTGCAACTTCATTTATCATTTCAGCACGTATATGTGATGATATCCCAGAAATTTAGGCATTATCCAGGGGCTAAAGCTAAGTGCCAAGTTCTCAATCTCCAATGTAGAAGATGCTTCTTCCAACCATCCCCATAGGGAGCAGGAGCAGGTGGATGCTGGTTGGGTCCCTGCAGGGACAATAACTGCCAGGGTGGGTGGACTGGTAACAGTGAAGCCTAGCTATCCCTCATTGTAAAAAGCATGGCCACAATACTTGGCCGCTCCCTTCTCAGGAGGTGGAGTCTGTTTTCCCACTCCTTGAATTTGGGTTAGCCTTGTGAGTTGTTTCCTGACCAACGGGATGTGGCAAAAGTGATAAGGGCACATGTCCCAGAACCTGGGCCTAAGAAATCTTGCAACTTTTCTGTGGCCCTCTTGGCATGCCCCTGCAGCTAGGTATGACTGCATTAGATAACTGAATGGCATCACCTGGAGGGGAGCAGGTAGCATTAAGAGCCTGGTCTGGTCAGTGAGGTCATCTCAGATCATCCTGCTTTAGTCAACCCACCAGATGACTGCAAACGCATGAGAGATCCCAGGCAAGACCGGAAGCACTACCCGGGTAAGTCCATTGCCAATGCAGAATCGTGAGCAAACAGATGGTTGTTGTTGTAAGTGGATCAGTTTGGGGGTGGCTTGTTATGCAGTGATAATGCTTACCTAAGGGCCCTTTGTGAAATCTAAGGCAGTTCCCAGAAAGCTCCTCAGAGCCAGTTTCTAGTGTTTTCACTGCCTTGCATCACAATAGCAGGCAAATCACTTACCATCTGCACTTCAGTTATTCTGCTGTTTAAATGGCATCAGCATCATGTATTTCAGAGGGTGTGTAGTGAAAAGTTATTCTTGTGAGATGTTTCTGTATGTAGTTGTGGGGGAGTGAAAAGTTTAGCTACATATTTAGAAAGTGGGTCTATTTTGATGGTTTGGGCTAATAAGATTTCTTTGTTGAGGCTGCCCTTAAATAGACTTAATGTCAGTCTGTTCTGGGTTTCCTAGCAGACGGTCTTCAGACTGCTGATGGTCTACTCTCATCCCTTCCTTCTCCCTGCCCCAGGCCCTTCCTGTCATCTCCGGGGAAGGAGACCTGGAGATGTTGCAGGCTTTTACAGCTTTTATTCTTTTCCTTTAGGAAAGCCTCTCTCCTACTTTTATCCTTTGCTCCTAGCACAGTGCCCTGTGTGCAATAGGTGCTCGATACCCCTTGAATGATGACACTATTAAACTGCCGATGCTTTAACTGGGATGAGCCCCTTCTCTCCAGTATAAGGACCCAAGGAAGGTTAAAAATATAATTATTTCATTTGAGAGAGGAGCTGCCCTTTAAAAGAGGCACCTGCTGAAGCTCGCATCTAGGATGGGTATCACCAAGGACCTACAGCAAATCCTGTTTTGCTAGAATTGTCTAACTTGGCCCTTTGGTTACTAAAGATAGAGCCAGTGGTGGCCCATTGTCCTGGAGAAGGAAGCAAATATGGCAAGCTTTGCAGTGAGGGTTTGGTCTGATGCCCTGGGTGGTTGATGTTGAAAAAAAAATTGGAGAAATATGTTTCAGGGGACAAGGAGTCTACTTGATTGAAAGGGATTTAGGACTCAGACTACACTTCTTTAGGGTTTAATGTTATTTGACACTTCAAGTGCCTGAGGTGGTCCCAGCTAGGGTCAGCAGGCAGGAAGGGACACAAAGACTCCCCCAAGGGCAGACTATATCAATAGCAAGGGTGGGGGGTGCCGGAAGGACTATTTGGGCTCAATACCGGTACTGAGATTGTCAGATTAGAAAGGTTGTTGTAGGTAGTACGTGTTTAAGGCTGGAAACTCTGCCTGACCTAGTCACCTAGCACTTTGAGTGAGCTTTGAAATCGATAACTGGGTACATGCATGCACTTACGGAGCCCAGACCTTTAGATGTGAGAGAAGACCATTAAAACAGCCAGGGGCCAAAACTCTGGCCTCGCATAACAGTATGAGGGACAACCTCTTTCTTTATTCCTTACACTGAGAACAATTTTATTTATGTGTGAGGTGTAGAGCTGAAGTATCTGGGTACAAACCCCAATTTTACCCCTTATCACCTTATAGTCTTGTTACAAGGATTAAATAAGAGCTTCGTGTGGACTTTCCTGGTGGACCAGTGGTGAAGAATCCACCTGCCAGGGACACAGGTTTGATCTCTGATCCTGGAAGGTCCCACATGCTGTGGGGCAACTTAGCCTGTGAACCACAGCTTGTGAGCCCACGCTCCAGAGTCAGTGAGCCACAACTGCTGAACCCATGTGCCATATATACTGAAGCCCACGTGTCTAGAGCCCATGCTCTGCAACAGGAGAAGCCATCACAATGAGAAGCCTCGAACAACAGCTAGAGAGGAGCTGCCCTTGCTTCAACTAGAGAAAGTGCGTTCACAGCAACGAAGACCTACAGCAGCCATAAATAAATAAATGAAATGTTAAAAAGAGCTACATGTAACTTGATTAGAACAATACTTGACATGCAGTGAAAGATCAATTAATGTCAGCTGTATGCTTTTACAGGTGTAGGCAGGGCTCGCATAGGGCTGTGCAAATTTTTTTTTTTTTTCCACTGTGGTCCTATGGCAGTCATGGCAGATTCTCCAGCTCTCCTTTTAGGAGGCACTTGGAATGCGTGAGGACTGCTCAGTCGTGACCATCAACAGTGTGTTCTGGTGCCCACGGAGCTGCTTCCAGAGGGATGGCTCTGAGTGTGAGCTTCTGTCTCTGGCAGCTCATCCAACACTACCAGCAACTTCAGGTGTGCATCAGCCTCCAGGAGGCTCTCTTTGTCCCAACAGAATTTAGGACTATCACCAAAGGTAACCCCAGGCAGGAAAGAAGCCCAGTTTCACAGGGCAACACTGAATTCAAGCTACCTAATAAGACACTGAACAGAAATGTGGCCTTGCTTTGTATACTTAGCTGAAATGAAGTGGCTCATCCCATTACTTTTGAATTCCCTCCATCACAGTGTGGTCCGGGACCA
>NW_011494811.1:1081671-1101804 GCF_000754665.1 Bison bison bison
AGAAACTCTTGGGTGGGTCACAGCCATCCCCGTTTTAACAAGCTCTCAGGATGATTCTGGGGCTTATGAAAGACTTGGAGAACCACTGGTCTCTGACATCCTTGCCAAATGGTTGCCTGACTGACTTCTGCTTGACCTCTTGTGATGGAGAACTCACTACCTCTGAGCGTCTTCTTAAACACGTCTTGCCCAAATCAAATTCCGTGTCATTTTTCTTTCATCAGTTCTAATTCTACCAGTCACTTTGAAGTGAAATTTGCTCAGTTGTGACCGACTCTTTGCGACCCCCATGGACTATACAGTCCAGGGAATTCTCCAGGCCAGAATACTGGAATGGGTAGCCTTTCCCTTCTCCAGGGGATCTTCCCAACCCAGGGATCAAATCCAGGTTTCCCGCATTGTAGGCGGATTCTTTACCGGCTGAGCCACCAGGAAAGCCCAAGAATACTGGAGTGGGTAGCGTATCCCTTCTCCAGCGGATCTTCCCAACCCAGGAATCGAACTTCGGTCTCCTGCATTATAGGCGGATTCTTTATCAACTGAGCTGTCAGGGAAGCCCACCAGTCACTTTGGGGAGTAAACAGTAAATAGCTGAGTACCAGGTAACTTGGTTTACATTATGTTTAGTTAAGAGTTGAATGTGCATTAAATTGTGCGACTTGGATATTCTATATCCTTAGTGACAATTTACATAACGCATAGATCTTGAATAGTAGTGGAAGCGAGTATTTTAGGGTTTCTGTATCCAGTTTCTTTGTCACATATTTACTGCCTGATGGAACATTTATGTATATACAAGTTAAGGAAATTCTTATCTTTAAAGAAAGTGAGTTGCAGTGTGGGAAGAGGCATGAAATAGTGGAAAGAACTCTGACCTAGTGGTAAAAAGACCTGCCGTTCTGGTCCTGGATCTGCTGTTGGTTAGCCCTGTGCTACTGAGTGTGCCAACCACTCTACGCCTTAGTCTACTCATTTGTAAAATGAGGAGGTGGGATTAATGGTTTATTTGGGCAGATTCTATGAGTCTTACTTTGGAAGGAAACCTTTGTAAGATAAGAAAAGCATTTTCATAAGGGATCTGTGTTGACTGTAAAGATTATAGCAAGACAATTTATGATAAAAATCACATGCCTGTTTCTCTAAGCATCACTGACACCCTACTTTGGAATATGGGTCCCAGCTCTTTTTGCTCTAGGAACGAGCAGCAGGTAGCTTAACAGAAGGCAGAACAGGTGCAGGAGGAACTAACAGGGGCACTGGGGAAAAGACAGACTTGCTTTCCTGAAATAAGCCCCAGCCTTCAGCCAAGTGACTTGTGTAGATTAATTTTAAAAAATTAATCCATAAATTAAAAAAAAAACTCATTAAAGGGTCTTAAAATAGGATCAAGACTGGGGCTGTAAGCTGGGGTTGGGGGCCTGAGGCAACTTCCTTCTTCCTTCTACTTTCCTTCTCTTTCTTTCACTCATCCATGAGCTTTGATCTGAAAAGGAGATGGGTCAGGACTCTTAGATTGCAAGTGACTGATTGTCTAGCTCAGTTCAGAAGATATTTATTTTTTTGAATGATGGATATTGGAGTGGCTGTAGCTTTAAAGAAACAACTGAGTCCAGGAAGCAGGCTACCTCGGTTGCAGCAGGGCCCTTGGGGATCTGTTTTATGGGGTGCTGCTGTGAGATGACTCTGGGTATTTGTCTTAACTCAAAATTCGTATTCCCCAGGAAGAGATTCTGATTGCCCACTAAGGTCCTGTGTTCACCCCATAACGAGAAGATGAGCAGCTTCATCAGAAGAGCATGGATTTGGGTAGGGCAGCTCCCAAAGGTGTGTGTGTTGGTTGGGGGTAAGAGTGGGGGGTTCAGTGGCTGCTACCAGAAGGAGAGGGGTGATGGGCAGACAAAGGTCACAGTGTCCAAGGCCACGGAGCGTCTCAGGAATCAATGCAAGTGGCAGCCGCACTTCTGCCACTCAAGAGCTCCCAAGGGCCCAACTGGGGAATTTCAGGATCGCCGAGAGCTGGCAGGCCTGAAGGCTGACACCTAGTGGCTGGTTTAAATCATAGCCGGTGCGGTCAACTTTTCTCGGTTTATGAGCCTTGTAAATAGCTGCATTCAATAATATTCATTGACTAACTGAATGAATGAATGAACTTTTACATGGGCTAGTGAAGTATTTCTGTCTTACATTAGCCTGTGTTGAATTTGTTTAGAAACTGCTTAATGACAAATCTTTTAGTGGCAAGTCACTGATAGCCATCAGAACTGTCTTTAACCAGCGATGGTCCTTGCTAGGACACTATTTCTGGCAGCCAGGGACAGAATTGAACCAAGACCTGGATGCTAGGGAACCTCTGCCTCTTGCCTTGCCTCCTTTCTGAATCTGCTTCATTTTTTTCCATTCAAATGTGGCAGTTTGGCCTTCTTTAATTTTCAGTCCACCTTGCCAGAAAACAGCTGTCTGTGCCTCCAGGATTTGTATCTCCTCTAGTCAAGACCCCAGGGTGACTGAGCCTGAGCTGCCTTCGTCCCCATTCCAAACCTATAGCAGGGACCCTATGTGACCCAGTTTGGGCCAGGGCTCTGCCTCTTGCTCAATCAACCAAAATGGCCAAAATGGTGCTTGGAGAAGGGGTCACAATTACGATGTGGATTTGAGTATAAGAGTAGTTCTTGGAAAAGGGGCGATCTGAGCAGACAACACAATTGGTGTCTCCTACAGAAGCCAAATAACATATTTGCTTACATTTTCAGGGCTTCAAGAATACTTGAGTATACCTGAAACTAATACAATATTGTAAACGAAATATGCGTGCATGTGTGCTAAGTCACTTCAGTCCTGTCCGACTCTGTGTGACCCTATGGACACCACCAGGCTCCTCTGTCCATGGGATTCTCTAAGCAGGAATACTGGAGTGGGTTGCCATGCCTTCCTCCAGGGGATCTTCCTGACCCAGGGATCAAACTTGAGTTTCTTATATCTCTTGCACTGGCAGGAGGGTTCTTTACCACTGTGCCACCTGGGAAGCCCAAATCAAGTATATGCCAATCAAAAATGTTTTAAAATTCTAAAAAAAAAAAGAATACTTGATTTTCATGACTTCATTTGATTCTTGGCCCAACTGCATGAGGTTGGCAAATTAGGTATTAAGAGCTTTCTTCAATATCTGCTTTATCTCACTACTTAGCTCTGGGCTTTGTATGTGGTGGTGTCTAATTCATATTGATTAAGTTGAATTCTCATTTTCACAGATGAGAAGACTGAGGTCCACAGCACTGAATGTCTTGCTATGGGAAACACAGCTAGAAGGCAGACAACTTGATAAATTGTGGTGATGAATGTCAAATATTTCTCTCTACCCAGTGGATAAATGAAAGTCAAATTTGCTCAGGTGTGTCTGACTCTGCGACCCCATGGACTATACAGTCCATGGAATTCTCCAGGCCAGAACACTGGCATGGGTAGCCTTTCCTTTCTCCAGGAGATCTTCCCAACCCAGGGATCGAACCCAGGTCTCCCGCATTGCAGGCGAATTCTTTACCAGCTAAGCCATGAGGGAAACCCAGTGGGTGATTCTTAGCAATTCAGATAAGCCCTCAAGAGCCCTCCGTTATATCGTGGTTTACACTATGTTGCCATCTGAGAGAGGGGGTCTCCAGCAACTCAGAAAGATCATACCTTAAGGTGGAGGGCCCAGGCTCTGCCATTAGAGGCCTGAAGTCTGATGGCCTCTGGGAGAACAATGTCTGTTCTTCAAGTAAGGTCTTTGCCAGAGAAGGTAGACAAACATGAAAAGAAGGTGGGTTATTAGAACTTTCAGCTGCCTTAGCAGGCCTGAGATTTGAACTTGATAGGAGAGAGGGGAGCAAGGGACTGAGGGGGACGCTACCTTTGGAAGAAGCTTTCTCCTACATGACAAGGGGCTTTCAGGGACACCTCTGAGGTGGAGTTGATGGTCCCCAAACTGGTTGAAATCTCCCAGTTCTGCAATTTATCAAATGACCTGGGGAAGTGACATCACCACTCTGTGTCCATCCTCCTAGGGCTCTGGGAGAGCAAAATGAGAAAATGCAGGGGGAGAGCCCTTCATGGCGGTAGAGATAACACTATTATCTCTCTGTGTTCAAAGTAGGACAAACAGGGATTGTGCCAGGCAAAGATGGAGAAGGCCAAGTCTCTTTCTTCAGAGAGCTGATGGTCAAGGGGCGGGAGGGGAGCCGATGGCAATGCAAAGTGATGAGGACTCTTAAGTGTGGGTCAGTCCTGTGTGACCCAGTGAGGCCTCTGTGTGTCTTTAGGGTAGTCGGGAGAGGGTTCGCAGAGGGTGGAACTTTGGAGCTCAGTCTTCAAGGACAGGTAGCTATTCACTCAGCAGAGGAAGCTATGCTCAAAGGAAGTGGTGGAGGATGATATTGAGGCGATGGAATTACAAAAGGGCCTCCGGGTCACATCATTACTGTCAGTGCCACAGTATTTATGCTGTTTAGGTCACACCTGACTATCCGATTTCAGAGGTCCCAACCAGAAGACTCTTTGAAACCATAGGCTCTTAAGATACCTTTTCTCCAGCTTGCTGGTGGCATTCATTCCTCTGTTCAACTCCATTTCTTCAGAGCTAAAAGAGATCTTGAGGACAATCTGGTGCCATCCTCTGCTATAAGGTAGGAATGGATCGGTGTCCCCATTTTACTGATGAGCTGAATGTAGGTGAGAGTCACCCCAGTTGGTCACCAGGCATGTAGAACCAGAACCGACTCTCCCAGAGATCTTGTTCTCTATTGAGATGCTTTTCTTCTTGTGTCCATTTTAAGTTTCAAATCCTCATTTCAGGTAATATTTGAGGTATTATTTATTCACACTTCAAACTTCAAGTCCTTCCTTGGCTGCTGCTGCTGCTGCTGCTAAGTCGCTTCAGTCGTGTCCGACTCTGTGCGACCCATAGACAGCAGCCAACCAGGCTCCCCCGTCCCTGGGATTCTCCAGGCAAGCACACTGGAGTGGGTTGCCATTTCCTTCTCCAATGCATGAAAGTGAAAAATGAAAGTCAATTCGCTCAGTCGTGTCCGACTCTTCGCGACTCCATGGACTGCAGCCTACCAGGCTCCTCCGTCCATGAGCTTTTCCAAGCAAGAGTACTGGAGTGGGGTGCCGTTGCCTTCTCCGCCTTCCTTGGCAGCAAGTTATAAAACAGGAGAAACTGAGTCAGGCAAGAAGCAAACCAAATAAGAGGGCTGAAGGCTTGAGCAACAAGAGAACAAACTTCCGGGGCTGTTAGTGGCTTCAGTGAAGCAAGCCTGTACTGTGCTAAGCTGCTCAGTCGTGTCCGACTCTTTGTGACCCCATGGGCTGTAGCCCGCCAGGCTCCTCTGTCCATGGGGATTCTCCAGGCAAGAGCACTGGAGTGGGTTGCCATTTCCTCTTCCAGGGGATCTTCCCGACCCAGGGATCGAACCCGTCTCTTATATCTCCTGCATTGGCAGGCAGGTTCTTTACCGCTAGTGTGCCACCTGGGAAGCTGAAGCAAGCCTACCCAGTGGAAAGGCTCCTTAACCAAACCACCGGTCTTAGAAGCTCTGAGAACCAGGACCATTATTTTCATTGCGAATGACTGGGAGGAACCCTGGTGAAGAAAGTTAAGGGCTGGAGGGTTTATCAGAATCACTTGCTATTACTTTCTTTTCCTCTTTCCTTTCCTTCTCACCTACCCTTCTTAGTGACCTGGTGCCAAAGCCTCAGAACGGAATAACACGGGGCAGAAGGCGAGGCACGTGAAGGAGGGGGCAGATGGCATCTGCAGACCCAGCTGTAGCTCACGAGCTGCACAGATGGCTTGGCCTGCACACGTGGGGCTGTGGGAGGAGGGCGGGACAGAGAGGGGAGCACTGCTGGAGTAGCTGGAGTGACAGGGGACAAGTGTGCTGCCTGTGCGTTATTAATAGGCACTAGGGCATATATTTACAACCAGTGGCTGAACTTAGGGGCCGAACAGTCACAGCCAGCCACGCCCAACGCCAAAGACAACTGAAGGGTGCAAAGTGTTCCAAACCCAGCTCACCCAGAAGCAGGTGGCCTCGGGTGGGATAGGGAGATCCTTGGAGCTTGCTCAAACTGCAGGCTGTGGTTCTGCTCTTCTCTTTAAACAGAAGGAAGGAGAGGCAGGAAGAAGGTAGGAAGAAAGGAAGGCAAGAGGGAGAGGAAGGAAGAGAGGAAGGAAGGACACCAGATTGCTTACATCAAAACCTAAGCTCAGGGACTTCCGTGATGGTCCAGTGGCTAAGACTCCGTGTTCCCAACGCAGGGGACCCAAGTTTGATCCCTGATCAGGGCCCTAGATCCCATGTGCTGCAACTAAAGGTTTCACTTGCCCAAGTAAGACCAGGTGCAGCCAAATAAATATTTAAAAACAAACCCCCCCAAAAACCCCCAAGCTCAGGCAAAGCCCCCAGAGGTTTCTGTTCTCCCACATCTAACTTCAGGTCTGAGTGAGTATAATTGTCTCATTTAACCATAGGAAATTCCACTTATGATCTGTTGGAGGTTCAGAAGTGGAGGAAGGGAATCTAAACGCCAAGAGGCGAGGAATATACGCAGACTGCCAGCCCTGACCAGAGAGGGTAGACGGAGCCTGCAAGTTCCTGGTCAGGGGTGGAAACGGTTGTGGCATTGAGTCCAGACCTCAGACGCCCTCTGTGCTCTCCTCGGGCCCAAACAGACATCCTCTGCCCATCCTCTGTGCCTGGAGTGATTCTCTGAACCAGGGATTCTCTGAGCTGGAGGCTACACTGCATGCGAAGTGGTTCAGCCTGGCCCCAGGCTGGCAGGGCTGAGAGCTGGCACAGCCTCTGAGTTTGCAGGGCGGGCGGGGTCACTGTTCGGCAGCCACTGTAGGGCCTGGGACAGGTTATCATAAAGGGACAATCTGCCTCCTCCAATCTGAATGGAATTCCCAAAGGGAACCTCTACAGTGTGATGAATTTTGCCCAAGACAACTTGCTCGGCTGAAAGCCTTCCTGTGCACAAACTGGGATGAGGCTGAAATTTTGTTCCAACTCACATTGAAACAGAGCAGGACTTCCTGGTCCTTGCCCGACCCCCCATCATGGTCTGCCTTTTGTCTGTGGAAAACTTTAGACAAAGAATAAACTTAATCAGAGAAGTAAGAAATGTGAAAACAAAGGAAAAGAGTCAAAGGAGACCAAATAATAAAAATGTAGTTATTAAGCGTAGTCAAGGACTTTAGTTCTTTCTCAAGGGCTCTAGATGATGTTCTGAGCCATATCCTGTGAGCTGTCTGATAGATACCAAATGTCTAGGTGGAAGAAGTTAACTACATGATGACCAGACTGTACTCATGACATGAACCGGCCTCAAAGAAATGGAAACAAACGGACCCTGGAACTAATGAGTAACTGTACCTAAAACAATCAAGATGATACTGGTCAGACCACTGATGACAATTTCAAGATGACTATCACAGACGACTGCTGTTTCTGCATGCAGCCCTCTCGCCTTCATTCTGTGTATAAAAGCTCTTACGCCACTGGTGGGGATGGGGATAATTAGCATTTGGGCAGATGTCTGCCCTTCCCCTGGCCCAGTTGACAGCCTCTGAAATAAAGCTAACCTTCCTTTCCACCAATCTGGCTTGTTTATTGGCTTTCAGGTAGTGAGTAGCCAGACCTACCACATGTCTTTTGGTAACAACACCACTCCTGTAATTTAACAGCTCTGGGCCCCAGTTTACATACAAAGGGGTTATTAAAAAGAACTCAGTGTGTAGGTTTGTGGTGAAGATGAAATGGGAAAAGCTTGAGAAGCGCTTAGCACAGGCCTGATACACTGTAATGTGCCCGAGAAAGGTTCTTTTTGCTGTTCTTCTCCCATCCCAGTGTGTCTTTTCACAAAGACAAAGCCAGTGGACTCCAGAAGACCTGGTGAGGAAGTTAACACAAAACCCAACCCTCAGGAGGAAATGGATTCAAGAGAGAAAAACTTGAGGATCGAAGGTTGTTACTTGTGACTGGGTCTAGGGCTTCTGTGACTTATTATGGCCTCATCACATTGAATGGCTACCCTGAACCTCAGTTTCCTTATTAGCAAAGTTGCTTAAAAAGAATAGCTGCTTTATAGGATTTTTTTGAGTGCCCAAAGAGGTAATATAATCCTATCTGCCTTTACTGAGGGCTCACTAGGCTGCAGGCACTCAGAGCTGCCCATGTATTACACTGTGCATGCATACTCAGTCATGTCCAACTCTTTGCAATCCTACGGACTGGAGCCCTCCAGGCTCCTCTGTCCATGAGATTCTTCAGGCAAGAATACTGGGGTGTGTTGCCATGCCCTCCTCCAGAGGATCTTCCTGACCCAGGGAAGGAACCCGCATTTCTTATGTCTACCCGCATTTCTTATGTCTACCCGCATTGGCTGGCGAGTTCTTTACCACTAGGGTCACCTGGGAATACCTCACTTAATCCTTAAAACCACTTCTGATCATCGGTGTTTGCGTACGTCCGAACGTATCAAATTGTACATGTTACAATATGTCTAGTTCTTTGTATATCAGGTATACCACAATAAAGCTATAGAAGAGCTATAGAAGAGGAGGTAGGTATGACTTTTTTTTAAAACCCCTATTGTGTGGTTGAAGAATCTGAGGTTTAGCAGAGGGGTTAAGTCACTTGTCCTAAAACACAAAGCGAGTCATAGCAAAACTGAGCTTCAAACACAGGTACTTTGTCCCCAAGAAATGACAAGATGCAAAAGAAAAAAAAATCAATTTCAACATGTATAAAATTATGGGAGGGTAGAGTGGGGACCAAGTCAAGGGGACAGTTAAGGGAAGGTAATAAAATAAAAAAAGAGACAGATCACACTGCTGCAAACAATTGCACCTGATCTGGGCATCAAAACCAACCAAAGAGCAAAGAAGGGAAGTGTTTAGATTGGGATTGATCCATTTTAGTCCCACAGGAAGCCCAAGATCATTTCCCTGATGTTCCACTGGTCTGACAGGTGGCCCGCTGGGGCTCCCACTGGCACCATGTGGGGCTCCATCTGTAACCCAGAGAACACACAGATGTTATCTTAAAGATCTAACCAACCAATGTCATGAAACTCATGTAATGTCTGTGAACAGCCTTCAACACTGCAATGCAGAGCCATTTTTAAAAAAGTTTCTTTGGATAAGTCAGAGAAAGACACATACTGTACAATATCACTTATATGTGGAATCTAAAAATGTCATGGCTCTTCTCCAGTGGCTCAGCAGTAAAGAATCTGCCTGCAGTGCAGGAGACATGGAGACGCTGGTTAGATCCCTGGGTTGGGAAGATCCCCTGGAGGAGGAAATGACAGCCCACTCCAATATTCTTGCCTGGAGAATCCCATGGACAGAGGAGCCTGCCAGGCTACAGTCCATGGAGTCTCTAGTGAATAAAACAAAAAAGAAGTAGACTCACATATATACAAGACAAACGAGTGGTTACCAGCGTGGGTGGGAGGGGCAGTCTAGGAGTGGGGGAAATAAAGGGTTATTATGGGGGCTGTATGAAATCATGTGTGTGAAACTTTTGGAAATTATAAAGCACTATAGAATTTAAAGAACTTTTCACTCAATGAAAAAAAATTTTTTTTCTGGATAGAAATCTGGATGCTAAAATGGGAGGTACTTTACCATTTGGGCTTGAATGTTTTCTGATCATTATGGTGCCCTAGGTCACTTTATGGAGTCTGTGTTCTCTGGACTGGACTGTTACTGCTTAACAGTTCTGGGCTGAACTCCAGACCTGTCTACATAATCAGCTGCCCTCCTGACATCTCCGTTTGGGGGTGGGACAGTGATCTCACACTGAGCATGTCTAAGAGCGAGCCTCTGAGATGCTCTCTGTTCTTTACTAATGGCAACACTACACTTTCAGTTGCTCAGGCCCCAAACCCTCTCTCCTTCCCACCTCTTCCAACCCACCAGCAAAGCTAGCTGCTCTACTCTCAAAATAGATTTTACAATTCTGACCACCTTTCACCATACCCCTTATCACCTCCCTTGCCTAATCAGCTGTTATCTGGTGCCAGAATTACTGAAGAGCCTCCACATCTCATGTCCCTTCCTTTGTTTCTACAGCCCGTTGTGAACCCAGAAGCCTGAGCGTTACTGTTAAGTAAGTCGGATGACGCATCTCCTCTGCTCAACACTCTTCAATGGCTCCCATCTCATTTAAAGTGTTGACTTAAAGAAAAACACACAACATAAGAGTTTAAGTTTTATTCAGGGACTTACTGAGGACGATAGCCCCAGAGGCAGTATGAGGAACAGCTCCAAAGTAGGGGAGGAGTCCGTTTATATACACTTTTTAGGGGCTAGGGAATACGTGCAGTCAAGCAACCATCTTGGTAATAGATGGTTGCTGTTCACCAAGAACAGATATCTCAAGTTAATGATTTTAGTGCTTTTCTGGTTATGGACAATGGAAGCATCCAGGCACAGTGAAGTTTTTCCTGAGACATGTGTCTGCTATCCAGTGGTCCATTTATCGAAAGCACAGGTGCCTCATCCTGTTTAATTCCTCTCATGGTGCACTCAGTGTGTGTTTGACTGCCAGGGGTTGGGACCTCACCCTCATAGAGCTGGGTGATGAGGATCACTTTTGGTTCTTTGCTCACAAAAGTAAACTCAAAGTCCTCCTTTGCCTGGGAAGTGCCACATGACCTGCCCCCCATTACTGCTTCTGCCTGTTGTTACCTTGGAATTCTCATGCCCAGTAGGTCAGTCTCCTTGATCTTTTCTTCAATATACAGGCGCATTCTTGCATCGGGGTCTTTGCACTGCTGTTTCCTTTGCCTAGATGCTCTTTCTCCAAATCTGTATGGCTGGCTTCCTTAATTTCTTCAGACCTTTATTTCAAAAGTCAACCTTGTTAAAGAGGCCTTCTCTGGCCACTCTGAAATATAATCCGTTCTAACATTTTTATTTCCTTCTCTCCTTCCCCTGACTTTCCCCCCTTTCTAACATTGATCCTTCTATAATATTATATCATGTATTTTACTTGCTTATCTTATTTGTCTCTCTCTCCTATTAGAAGTGGAGAAGGCAATGGCACCCCACTCTAGTACTCTTGCCTGGAAAATCCCATGGATGGAGGAGCCTGGTGGGCTGAAGTCCATGGGGTCGCTAAGGGTTGGACACGACTGAGCGACTTCACTTTCACTTTCATGCATTGGAGAAGGAAATGGCAACCCACTCCAGTGTTCTTGCCTGGAGAATCCCAGGGACGGGGGAACCTGGTGGGCTGCCGTCTCTGGGGTCGCACAGAGTCGGACACGACTGAAGTGACTTAGCAGTAGCAGTAGCAGCCTATTAGAAGATGAGATTTATGAAGGAATTTTTGTCTATTTTTCGTTCACTATTGTATCTCTAGTGCCTTGAACAGTGCCTGCCACATAGTAGACACAAATGTAAATATTTGATGAGTAAATGAAAATAAGGGACACAGAATTAGCTGCAGACCTTTATCAAGTCATTTGTCTAAAGAGCCTCTTGAGGAGGGTAAAAAAGGATTGAAAAAGCTGGCTTGAAATGCAACATTAAAAAAACTGAGATCATGGTATCGGCCCCATCACTTCATGGTGAATAGAAGGGGAAAAAGCGGAAGCAGTGACAGATTTTATTTTCTTGGGCTCCCAAATCACTGGGAACGGTGACTGCAGTCATGAAATTAAGACACTTGCTCCTTGAAAAAAAAAAAAGCTATGACAAAATTAGACAGCATATTAAAAGCAGAGACACCACTTTGCTGACAAAGGTCTGTCTAGCCAAAGGTATGGTTTTTCCAGTAGTCATGTATGGATGTGAGAGTTGGACCATAAAGAAGGTTGAGCGCCAAAGAACTGATGCTTTCTAACTGTGGTACTAGAGAAGACTCTTGAGAATTCCTTGAACTGCAAGGAGATCAAACCAGTCAATCCTAAAAGAAATCAACCCTGAATATTCATTGGAAGGATGGATGCTGAAGCTGAAACTCCAATACTTTGCCCACCTCATGTGAAGAGGCAACACACTAGAAAAGACCCTGATGCTGGGAAAGGTTGAAGGCAAAAAGAGAAGGGGGAAGCAGAGGATGAAATGGTTAGATAGCATCATCGACTCAATGGACATGAATCTGCGCAAACTCAGGGAGATGGTGAAGGACAGGGAAGCTTGGTGTGCTACAGTCCATGGGGTCGCAGTCAGACACGACTTAGTGACTGAACAGGCTTGTTTCCTTGAATGTAAAATTGAGTTCTTTCACTAGATGGCGCTAAGGTTCCCTGCAACTGACTTGGAGCCAGTCCCTGAGTGAATCTGAAGCAAAAGCAGTTGTGTGGCAAGAAAGGTTAGAAGGTCTGACGATTTGGGTTCAAGTCCCAGTGATATCCATGGTCTAGGTTTTCATTTTCACAACAACACTTGAAGAGGCTCTATCCATGGATCATGAAGCTTACTTACAGCTCTTAAAGTTTAAAACTATAAAATAAAGTCATTAAAAAAGAGAGAAATGGCCGCCATACTCGTCAATACCACACGGTGGCGAGGTTGTCCACCAAGGTCTCTGGCATTGCTGTGCCTCCTCTGCAACCAAAACAGCTCATGCGCTCATGAAATCTACATTTCATCAGCAACTGTGAGAGTAGCTTATTCATCAGATCTTGCTGGTTTATTTAAATAACAAATATAAAAAATTTTTTTAATTGATCATTTTCTGATAAAAAGACATTAACCTCAAAAGCAAAACAGTGAGCTGAATTTTCAGCTGAGTCTTGGTCACCAATTCGAAAAGCTGAGGAATAAAAGAAGTGTATACCAGTGTTCGGAGAAGGCAATGGCACCCCACTCTAGTACTCTTGCCTGGAAAATCCCATGGATGGAGGAGCCTGGTAGGCTGCAGTCCATGGCGTTGCAGAGAGTCGGGCACGACTGAGTGACTTCCCTTTCACTTTTCACTATCATGCATTGGAGAAGGAAATGGCAACCCACTCCAGTGTTCTTGTCTGGAGAATCCCAGAGACGGGGGAGCCTGGTGGGCTGCGGTCTATGGGGTTGTACAGAGTTGGACACGACTGAAGCGACTTAGCAGCAGCAGCAGCATACCGGTGTTAGACTAGTAAGGCCACAGCTAAGCTTAGCTCTGTAATACACATATCTGTCTGTACGTAACCAAGAATGTTCCCTCCAGGAGGTGGAAAAGATAGGCAAAGAAAGACAGTGAAGTCACTTAGTCATGTCTGACTCTTTGCGACCCCATGGATGATAGATAGCCTGTCAGGCTCCTCCATCTGTGGGATTTTCCAGGCAAGAATACTGGAGTGGGTTGCCATTTCCTTCTCAGCAATAGACTTATTCTAGGAAATTTTTGTTTGCTTGGAAGAGTTATTAAAGACTTAAATAAGAAAAGATTGTGAACAGTGATGGCATACATAGTATGCCTTCAATTCACAGTAGCCTTTATCATTACCGTTATTAGTGTAATTATTATTGTTATTCTCAGGGTCTATTTTTTTCCCCTGCTCTACCATCTCTCCAACTAGCAACAATGTTTTCAGCTTGAAATCTATTTCATTATTCCCTAAAAATATTTTTGGTCCTTTAACTGTAATCTAATTACAATTGTATTGCATGGTTTATTTTAGCTATATGGAAAATAAAAGTAAAATGAAGGTCATATAAATTAACCATACTCCACCACTCAGCTCAGAAATAATCAATAATAAGATTCTGGAACTATGCTTAACACACACACACATTTGTGATCAAATTTTATGAAGGGATTTTTCACTATTTTTCCATTTATTGTTATACTATGTACATTTTCACATCCTTAATAGTTTTCATAATTATTAGTTACAAACTACTTTTCTCATTAGAAAATCAGTACATTTTAATGGTAGAAAATACTGAAAAGTACAGGACAAAGGAAAAAAAAATCATTCCTAACCCCATCATCTAGCCTGGAGATAATTGTTCACATTTTGATATATTTCTTTCAATAATATTAATGTAAATATATATTCCATAGAATTGGAAATATATTACATATACAGTTCTGTTTCTTGATTTATTCAATTTACTTTTAAATTATTTTAAGATACAACAGATAGTTTTCTTTTTTCTCTTTCCACTTTGTTTGATCATTTCCCCAGGCATTACATGTTCTTCAAAGACCCCAATGGTATGGATAATTTTCCCTTTAATTCTCTTCTGATTGAATCTCTTTGGGGTCCCTGACTAAAAGGTTTAAAGGAAGTCCTTACAGACCCGGCATGGTTGTAAGAGGTGTAATTTCATAGAGAGTTGTCCCACAGGGCTGCAACAAGGCTTAATGAAGCAGAAATACTGCTTGATCTTTATTCCTTGATTAAAAGACTCTAATCAATGTTAAAATGCAGCTCAGTCTCCAGAGACGAGGCATTCTAAACAGCTGCCACAGTACAGTTGTTTTCTGAACTGAAGTTTTCATAGGTGATGGGAGGGAGAAGAAAAGAGGGATGATGTCTCATCATTTTGATGTTTCAAACCCTCAGAAGACAGGAATTAAAATACTATTGATTGTGATAGAACATTTACAATTTATTGAGCACCTATTATATATTAGGTGTGGCTTCCCTGATGGCTCAGAGGTTAAAGCGTCTGCCTGCAATGCGGGAGACCTGGGTTCGATCCCTGGGTTGGGAAGATCCCCTGGAGAAGGAAATGGCAACCCACTCCAGAATTCTTGCCTGGAGAATCCTATGGACGGAGGAGCCTGATGGGCTACAGTTCACGGGGTTGCAAAGAGTCGGACACGACTGAGCGACTTCCCTTTCACTTTCTATGTATTAGGTACTGCAAGGAGTGCTTCTGACTTCATCTACTTCTCACAATAACATCATTTTACAGCAAATGAAACGGAGACTCAGAGGCGTGACGTGCCTTGTTCACAGTGACAGTGACTTGGACTTGAGTGTTTGGCTCCAACTTCTGTTCCATCAACCCTACCACACAGTGTCCCAAAACATTTATTGAACGACATATGACTGCAAATGTGGTTTATGAATCAGGAACTAGGGCTCCTCTCCTGAAATGGTGTAATGTGAGAGGTAAGAGGGGTTGGCTGACTCTTGGAAAAGCTTAAGGGATCGGCCTGAGGGATTTTAGCACCAAAGTATGAATACTTTTTTTTTCTAATTAATTTTTATTGAAGTATAGTTAGTTTCTGCTGTACAGAAAAGTGAACCAGTTATACATATACCCACTCTTTTCTAGAGTCTTTCAGTCATTACAGGGAGGAGGCAGTGGCACCCCATTCCAGTACTCTTGCTTGGAAAATCCCATGGATGGAGGAGCCTGGTGGGCTGCAGTCCATGGGGTTGCAGAGAGTTGGACACAACTGAGCAACTTCAACAAACTTTCACTTTTCACTTTCATGTGTTGGAGAAGAAAATGGCAACCCACTCCAGTGTTCTTGTCTTGAGAATCCCAGGGATGGCAGAGCCTTGTGGGCTTCCATCTATGGGGTCGTATAGAGTCGGACACAGTCATTACAGAATATTGAGTAGCATTCCCCGTGCTATACAGCAGGCTCTTATTAATTATCTATTTTATATACAGTAGTGTATATATGTCAGTCCCAATCTCCCAGTTTATCCCTCCCCCCTTTACCCTTCATAACTATATGCATGTTTTCTGTATTTGTGACTATTCTGTTTTGTAAATTAATAGTTTTAAAAAACACTTTCCAGAAGACCTGAGAATAGGGTGATATTCATTTATCAAATCAAGCTTTAGGCTCGAATAATAGTAACTGTTATTATAGTTTTATTTATTTATTTAGGCTTAATTAATTTATTTAGGCTCAGTTATCAACTGTGGTGTTGGAGAAGACTCTTGAGAGTCCCTTGGACTGCAAGGAGATCCAACCAGTCCATTCTGAAGGAGATCAGCCTTGGGATTTCTTTGGAAGGAATGATGCTAAAGCTGAAACTCCAGTACTTTGGCCACCTCATGCGAAGAGTTGACTCATTGGAAAAGACTCTGATGCTGGGAGGGATTGGGGGCAGGAGGAGAAGGGGACGACAGAGGATGAGATGGCTGGATGGCATCACTGACTCGATGGACGTGAGTCTCAGTGAACTCCGGGAGTTGGTGGTGGACAGGGAGGCCTGGCATGCTGCATTCATGGGGTCACAAAGAGTCGGACACAACTGAGCAACTGATCTGATCTGATCTGATCAATAAAATAAATAAATTTTATTTCTTTAGGCTCAAATAATAATAACTATTATTATTTTGGGCTCCAAATCACGGCAGATGGTGACTGCAGCCATGAAATTAAAAGACACTTGCTCCTTGGAAGAAAAGTTGTGACCAGCCCAGACAGCATATTAAAAAGCAGAGACATTATTTTGCCAACAAAGGTCCATCTAGTCAAAGCTTTGGTAGTCATGTATGGATGTGAGAGTTGGACTATAAAGAAAATTGAGCACAAAAGAACTGATGCTTTTGAACTGTGGTGTTGGAGAAGACTCTTGAGAGTCCCTTGGACAGCAAGGAGACCAAACCAGTCAGTCTTAAAGGAAATCAGTCCTGAATGTTCATTGGAAGGACTGATGCTGAAGCTGAAACTCCAATACTTTGGCCACCTGATGCAAAGAACTGACTCACTGGAAAACACCCTGATGCTGGGAAAGATTGAAGGCAGGAGGAGAAGGGGACGACAGAGGATAAGATGGTTGCATGGCATCACTGACTTGATGGACATGAGTTTGAACAGCTTCAGGAATTGGTGATGGACAGGAAAGCCTGGCGTGCTGCAGTCCATGGGGTCTCAAAGAGTTGGAAACGACTGAGCAACTGAACTGAATAATAACTACTACTACTATTTGACAACTCTGTATTAAGCATATAATATACATCCTGTCATTTAATCCTTCCAGGAGCCCAGTGAGATAGTATTATCCCTAATTTCCAGACGAGGGATCCGGAGGTACCAGGGCATTAACTTGCCTAATGGCAAACAATGAGTATGAATTCTGATTCAGTCAAAATCCAAGGCCCCAAACTTTAATCATCAGTCTGTGATACTTGTTTGCTTTTTATCCCTCCTTTATCCTTCCTAACTTCCCTCCCTCCTTCTTTCTCTCTTTTCTTTCCTTTCCTTTTTCCTTCCTTCTTGTTTTTAAAGGGAAAGGCCTGGTTCAACTCCCAGTCAAGAAGTCTCTGCAGTTTCCTAGGGTGCCATTAATTAATTTCTTCCCTTGAGTGTTTCTGTGGGGGATGGACAGAGGAAAGAAGAAAATAAATATGCTAAATATCTAGTGGGTGTTAAGCATACTAAGAACTTTTGTGTGCTAAGTTGCTTCAGTCATGTCCATCTCTGTGATCCCATGGACTATAGCCTGCTAGGCTCCTCTGTCCATGGGATTCCAGGCAAGAATACTGGAGTGGGTTGCCATGCCCTCCTCCAGGGGATCTTCCCGACTCAGGGATCAAACCCATGTCTCTTACATCTCCTAGATTTGCAGGCCAGTTCTTTACCCACTGAGCCACCTGGGAAGCCCTCTAAGGCTGGTATTTCTGTCCATTGCATTGATTTCCATCTTCATGATTCCTAGACTCCACTATTTAAGCTGTAAACATCCTTCAATGCCAAACTTAAGCACCTCCTTATCCATTCGTCATCTATTCTCATCCTCAGAGATGGCAACATTTGATCATCTCCCAGCACTGTGTAAAAGCTTTCAGAGCTAACCTTTTGTCTGCTTAACCAAACCCAGACTTTTTTCTCAGTCTGGTATTTAAGTCAGTCATTCAGTCACAAACACGTGCTGAGAGCCAATTATGTGCCAGATACACTCTAGGTGCTGGGACAACTGTGGAGAACCAGAGAGACAGTTGCTGCCCTCATAGTGAACAAGCTAGATAGTAAATAATTACAAATAATGAATTAAATACTCACTCCTCTGAATCAAGTGATTACAAGGCCCTCAACAAATCTGGTCTCAACCCATCTTTTCAGAGTTCTTTCTCATCCTTTTACTCCACCCCTGGGCTTACTCAGGCTTACCCACCTCTGCAGCTGGGCCCATGCTCATCCTCTACTTCTGAATGCAGGTTCCTCCCTCTTCCCCACATCCACCTCCAGGACCAGCTTTAGTTCTGCCTCTTCCATGAAACCTGGCTAGACAACCTCTGCTAGACAGCTTTAGCCTGAAGGATCTTCCCTCATTTGAATTCCTAGCACTTATCCATTCAACAAATATTTACTGAATGACTTCTTGAAATGTTTGATGAATGAATGACTCTTCATGAGGTTCTAAACACATGCTATGGTATCCAAGATTTAAGTTATGTGGGGAATTAGACGTTTCCTACTGAGACAGATCCCAAGGTTTGTTTTTTTTTTCTCTTCTGGGTAGGGGAGGAGTCGAGATAAAAACTGTATAGTAAAACATACAATATCAAGCAAAATGACAATAAAAATTGCCCATACTCATAATTCTACCACTTGAAAGAGATCACCATTGATGATTATTCTCTTTTTTTTTTTTTTTCTGTTTGTTTCTCTCTGTTAATACCATTTTGGAAAATTCATTGTTGCCCCAAATTAAATTTTTATTAAGAAGATCTTCTTTCTTGTGTTTTTAAAAAACACAAAATGCCTGTACCCACTCCCTGCTTGCTCTCTTCTGCTTAGGAATGGCATAGTTTTATTTTGAACAAAATTTAGAGAATTTATGCAAAGACTCACCTGTATCTTTTCCAGTTCACTGAATCTATGTACAAGAAGAATCCAAACACTGTTTTAGGGCATTTACTCAGAAGTCTTTTCTCAAGACCTATTCCAGTTGATCTTTAGACCACATTCTACCCTCCCTTCTTCAAGACCTGAAATGGGTGGTGGTTTTTGTTTAGTCCCTCAGTCGTGTCTGACTCTGTGCGACCTCATGGATTGCAGCCCGCCAGTCTCTTCTGTTCATGGGATTTCCCAGGCAAGAATACTGGAGTGGGTAGCCATTTCTTGGCATACAGTGTAGTCACACTCATGTGCAAACCACAGAATCTCAGGTCTGTAAGATGACAGATCTTCCAGATCACCCCTTCTCTTTAAGGATGAGCAGACGGTTTAGTACTTGCCCAAGATCTTGCAGCTGGTGGCAGCAAAGCTGGAGATGCCAGCCCTGGTTATCTTTTCAAATTGCCTCACTGTCTTCAGTTTGTCTAAAGATTAACCCCAAACTGAAACAACAAAAAGAATAAAATACTTAGGAATATATCTACCTAAAGAAACAAAAGACCTATATATAGAAAACTATAAAACTCTGGTGAAAGAAATCAAAGAGGACACTAATAGATGAAGAAATATACCGTGTTCATGGATTGGAAGAATCAATCTAGTGAAAATGAGTATACTACCCAAAGCAATCTATAGATTCAATGCAATCCCTATCAAGCTACCAACAGTATTTTCCACAGAGCTAGAACAAATAATTTCACAATTTGTATGGAAATACAAAAAACCTCGAATGGCCAAAGCAATCTTGAGAAAGAAGAATGGAACTGGAGAAATCAACCTGCCTGACTTCAGGCTCTACTACAAAGCCACAGTCATCAAGACAGTATGGTACTGGCACAAAGACAGAAATATTGATCAATGGAACAAAATAGAAAGCCCAGAGATAAATCCACGCACATATGGACACCTTATCTTCGACAAAGGAGGCAAGAATATACAATGGATTAAAGACAATCTCTTTAACAAGTGGTGCTGGGAAAACTGGTCAACCACTTGTAAAAGAATGAAACTAGAACACTTTCTAACACCATACACAAAAATAAACTCAAAATGGATTAAAGATCTAAATGTAAGACCAGAAACTATAAAACCCCTTGAGGAGAACATAGGCAAAACACTCTCCAACATAAATCACAGCAGGATCCTCTATGACCCACCTCCCAGAATATTGGAAATAAAAGCAAAAATAAACAAATGGGACCTAATTAAAATTAAAAGCTTCTGCACAACAAAGGAAACTATAAGCAAGGTGAAAAGACAGTCCTCAGAATGGGAGGAAATAATAGCAAATGAAGCAACTGACAAAGAATTAATCTCAAAAATATACAAGCAA
>NW_011494811.1:1101904-1104195 GCF_000754665.1 Bison bison bison
GGGCCAAAGAACTAAACAGACATTTCTCCAAAGAAGACATACAGAAGGCTAACAAATACATGAAAAGATGCTCAGCATCACTCATTATCAGAGAAATGCAAATCAAAACCACAATGAGGTACCATTTCACACCAGTCAGAATGGGTGCTATCCAAAAGTCTACAAGCAATAAATGCTGGAGAGGGTGTGAGGAAAGGGAATCCTCTTACACTGTTGGTGGGAATGCAAGCTAGTACAGCCACTATGGAGAACAGTGTGGAGATTCCTTAACAAACTGGAAATAGAACTGCCATATGACCCAGCAATCCCACTGCTGGGCATACACACCGAGGAAACCAGAATTGAAAGAGACACATGTACCCCAATGTTCATCACAGCACGGTTTATAATAGCCAGGACATGGAAGCAACCTAGATGTCCATCAGCAGATGAGTGGACAAGAAAGCTGTGGTACATATACACCATGGAGTATTACTCAGCCATTAAAAAGAATACATTTGAATCAGTTCTAATGAGGTGAATGAAACTGGAGCCTATTATACAGAGTGAAGTAAGCCAGAAAGAAAAACACCAATATAGTATACTAACGCATATATATGGAATTTAGAAAGATGGTAACAATAACCCTGTATGTAAGACAGCAAAAGAGACACAGATGTCTAGACCAGTCTTTTGGACTCTGTGGAAGAGGGTGAGGGTGGGATGATTTGGGAGAATGGCATTGAAACATGTATAATATCATATGTGAAATGAATCACCAGTCCAGGTTCGATGCATGATACAGGATGCTTAGGGCTGGTGCACTGGGATGACCCAGAGGGATGGTATGGGGAGGGAGGTGGGAGGCGGGGTTCAGGATGGGGAACACATGTGCACCTGTGGCGGATTCATGTTGATGTATGGTAAAACCAATATAATACTGTAAAGTAATTAACCTCCAATTAAAATAAATAAATTTTAAAAAATGAAATTAAATAACAACAACAATAAAAAACGTGAAGCACTAAACTTGCCAAGTAAATCAGACCTATTCCTACCACGGAAGGGGAAAACTTCAGCACAGATCAGGCAGGACCTCTCAGTATGGGCTTATTTTGAAAAGTCACAGAATCTTCTCATTGAAAATCTATATTGCTGTGAAAGAATTTAAGCACAGAAGAAATGTTCGGGGCCACCTATCTCTTTCTTAAGGTTTGAGAAGTGGAGGATAACAAAAAGATAGATGGAAAGTCTGCCTTGCAGTATCGTTTTGTGTGTATATTCAGCTTTGATTCTTAATCTGATTTCTACAGAGGTTACCGCGATCCAAGGTGCAATTCCCCCAGATGAAAGAAATTCAAGATTTGTAGAAAAATGGAGTCTCTTCAGAGAGACCAAGCCCACTTCAACCGACAGCTTTCCCACCCTCAAATTGAGCCCCAATAAAGTGATCTCTCTCTCTCTCTCTCTCTCTTCGTCTGAATTCTAAAAATCGATGATATTGGACTCTCTTCCAACAAAAACCCAAGGAAGGGCAAGCTGTATGCAGCGCTCATAAAGGGCAAGAACTGTAGTTTTAAGAGTTCTAAAGAGCATTCCAGTGGGCCTGAAGGCCTTAATAGACGAAAGGTTACAGATGGAGTAGGGGTGCAATTCAGTCGGAGGGGAGTCGAAGCTGATCCACCTGGTAGGGACTGGGGCAGAGGCATCTCCAAGAGAAGGGAGAATCCAAATGTAAGAAGGAGCTGGAGAAGAAAGAGCTCTCCCAGAGGGCGCTACCCAGCTCGCCTCTCCTCCGCTCACTCTCAAAAGCTCACTTTAAGATCAAGAACACAGGTGGTGCCCAATGGGATTCCCTACCCCTTCGCAGCAAACAAAGGGAGCGGTCTCCTTCAGCCTTTTTGGTCTGAATGAGGAGGGCTCGGCTCTACCTTTGCGGAACCACCCATTACTTTCTCAGGCGCCCAATGAAACCGCAGCCTCTTCCTTGAACACTCCCAGGAAACGGACAGGTAGCTCAGACCAATGGTTGGAGCTGCGACGGGCCAATGGGAGAGAGAAATGGGTCAACCTGGGGTTTGAGAATGAGCGAGCCCGCACAGGGCGGGGGACGGGGACAGGGGGGACCCGTGACGTATGAGCAGGGTAGATGGAGAGGGGCGGGGTGGATGGCTGGCGGGGGTCCGTGGCGGCCAATGGAAAGACCGGATAGCCCGGGGGCGGGCCCGGGAGCAGAGAGGCCCCGCCCCCTCGGGTCCGCAGGGCTGGGGTGGAGCCAGGTCCGCGTCAGGTGGTCCAGGGCGTGAGGGCGG
>NW_011494811.1:1105080-1108645 GCF_000754665.1 Bison bison bison
GATGATGGAGGCCTGGGGATGATTGCAGAGGGAGGGGAGACCTCCCTGAGGGTTAGGTTGGGGTGGGCAATGATTGACCTGGGTGTGTGTGTGTGCGCGCGCGCGCGCTCAGGCTGCACGGGCTTTGGTGGGTGCAGTGGGTAAGATAGACACGCCGCAGGCAGGCCTCGCCTGGAACATCGGGCGCTTGGGCTTCTTCACCTTCACCTGACCACCTCAGCAGCAGCTCGATTCCACATCCTGAAGCCCCAACACCACCGCCCCCCCCCCAACCCCGCCCCGCAAATCTGGCAGGATTTTAGGCAAGCTGGTGGTTTCTGTAATAACCTTAGTCCTCAAATCGGGGACCTTCCCGACCTCTTCTATCGCCTGTCCTCGCCCCTTACTTTTGGTTTAAAGGAGATGGTGGTGTCTCCCTCAGGGCCGAGCTGGTTCACAAGTCCTGGAAGCCTCTGAAACACCTTTGAAATACCATGTTGATTTCTTCGATCCTAATCTTGTATCTCAAAAGTGGTACCTTTAGGAGTCTTATTGAATAATGTGCTAAGAAGGGTGTGTGTGTGAGAGAGAGAGAGAGAGTGGGTGGAGGGGCAGGTGATGAGTGGAGAAATGATAGAGAGGGTAAAGTATGTCATTCCCCCCAGAGAGATCAGGAGCACAGGGTAGAGTGGTTAAATCCCAGCCCCTTGACCCCTAGACAATATATTTTCTCCTTTCTTCTCACCCTAGATCTTTGCCTATATTTGGTATTTGCCAAATCTCAGGGGAATGATACCCAGGGGTCCCTCCCAGGGCCTTTCTTCCAGTGTCCTGGTTTTCACCAATTTCCCAGGAGCCCCCTGTAACACACCCTGTAATGAATTTTTCTTTGTTTTTTTTCAAAGGAGTTAACTTGCTATTAGAATCCTTTAATCCGTGATGCTAGGTGGTTTTAGAAGAAAGATGTAAATATCTCCCGGTACAGTTTACACTATTTTGTATTTGAGGGTTTCCATAATTTCTTTCCTGTTAAAAAAGTATTGTTAGTACACATGTATCTTTATTTATTCCATCTTTTATGTACTTTTCCCCTTAGATTTAAAAAATCATTACCGAGGGATAACTTTAAATAGTTTAAAACTTTCACTTGTAACAGTTATTTCTCTCGTCCTATGACTTATTTTCACCCAAGCAATTGTATTTTATCTTAACCTGTTTATTAAATAACAGCCATTAGTATAAAAATCATAGCCTCTTTCCTTGTTTTGACTGTCAAATTGACATTCAAGTATATAGCTTCCTTTGTTTTCTCTCTGTTTTATTCAATTAAAAACTTCCTGCTTCTGCTATTTGATCTTTATAATACCTGGAGGTGACAAATTACATTGTTTCCAGTTGTTGCATCTTTTTGGCTCTAGTGCTGGAAAAGTGAAGGCTAAAGGTCCTAGCATATAATGTCCCAAATAGTGTTGAGGATGAACTTGGTCTCATACTGGAAGAGATGTTGGTCTGGCATGTTAGAGAGTAGTGTAGTTTAAACATGTCATATTTTGAGGTTCTTTGTGGGTGATGTTTGGTGATTTGTTTTTCAGAGACATCTGGTGTCAGAGTAGAAGAGCTCTGTGAGGTTCCTGAGCAGGAACTGAGTTTCTTTAGTATCTTTAGTGCTCCCACTGTCAGAGCAGTCAGGAGTGAACCTGACCGAGGCTGGAAGAACCCATGCACAGAAAGCCAGATAGGTCCACACTGCACCATGTTAGAAGCTCCTTCTCCGTTGGGTGCCCAGGGCTTCACCTTTACGGTAACAAAAGTTACCTTGGATAGAATAGATTCCTATATCTAAAACTCAGATGATGAGAAATTAGGAAGCATCTTGTACTTACTGAAATAATTGACTTGAACAACATTGCATTTGAAGGTCTTGTTAAGTTATTTAGCCACACTGGGAGTTCTGATCTTGACTGGGCTTAATTCTTGATAATTCAGAAAATTTAGTTCTAATCAAAACCCAATAAGAGTGCCCAGCGAAAGAGAGATACTGTGTTAAATACCAGGGGATAAAGAAATGAGAAAGTGAGGAGGTACTTAAAAGTCACACATGAGGGAAACTGGTGATGTAAATATATAATTTCAGTGCAGTGCTTTGCTAAAAGAAGTTGCTGATCTGATCAAGTGTTTCTGGTCTGTATGCTGTGTCCATCGGTTCAGTTACTGTCACTCAGAAAATAAAGACAAAGAAAAAAGACAAAGTCTTGTCTCCAAAGACTTTGAATGAAATTGAGCCTTTGACAACTTTTTCCCAGTTAGTTTTTCGAACTTCCTCTTTGGGGCATGAATTTTGCTATTAGATTGTGAATAGAAGACACAAAAGTGTTAGTGACTCTGTAGTGTCTGACTCTTTGCGACCCCATGGACTCAAGTCAGCCAGGCTCCTCTCTATGCATGAAATTCTCCAGGCAAGAATACTGGAGTGGGTTGCCATGAATAATGTTCAGTTTTAGTTTCAAATGCTGCTTTTCAGAGTGAAACTTTTGTTGCAGACTTTAATCAAAACAGAAGAGGAGGAAATTGCTAAATCTTGTGACAAGGAAAACATATAGGAAGGATATTATAAATCATCCAACACTCATAGAGTGCTTTTATCTTCTCCAATGTAGGTATTAGAATTTAGCTCTCCGTGGGGCTGACAAATATAAATAACCCAGGAGCATGCTCATCTTCTTTATTTTAGTGAAAGATGGAAAATGTACAGTTATATCATCTTTGGAGATCTATCACCGTAGGTATTGAGAAAAAGTTTCTCTTACAGGAGAGTTGTTTTTGTTTCCAAGCAGGGCATAAATTAAGGATATGATTGATTTACATTTCTTTTTCTTGTACTCACCAGAAATATAAGGGTATATTTTCAGATGTACTTAAGATTTTTAAATGAGTGATGTGTGTACTATTCACTTACCCCAAACTCATCAGAATGTGCCTATATGTTTAGTTTCTAAGGATACATTTGAGAGACTCCAAGACTGAAAGAAATAAGGATTTTTCCCTGATATTCCTGGAAATATTCTTCCACAGAAACCGAAATATGTGCTGCATGAGACTTGACCTGATTCTTACTTAAAACCAGGTCTTGACAGGAGCAGGGAAGGGAAGGAGTCCCACATGTTCTCAGCTGCAGTGATAGTCTAGTTTCGATCCACAAGGACTTCCTAACAGGGAAGAGAAAGGAGAGGACCCTCCCCACATCCCCCACTATTCTGTCTTCTGTCTGCTTGTAAGTTCTCTTCTATGCTTTTCTTGAAGGCTGGTCAAAATATTTCCTTGACTAAATAGCAAGAACATGAGAGTTTATGTTCTACACACACAGAGAGAGAGAGAGATCATGGCTTTGCCTTCCCCACAGAGGTTTTCTGTCTTCTGTGGAATGCCATCAGAGGAGCTGTCCTTTCAGCACCCTCGTTCAGAATCACATCTTTTAAGTTCTCATGTTCCAAATAGGAAAAGGACTGCGTCAAGGCTGTATATTGTCACCTTGCTTATTTAACTTATATGCAGAGTACATCATGAGAAACGCTGGGCTGGAAGAAGC
>NW_011494811.1:1109200-1111066 GCF_000754665.1 Bison bison bison
GAGGATGAGATGGCTGGATGGCATCACTGACTCGATGGATGTGAGTTTGAGTGAACTCCGGGAGTTGGTGATGGACAGGAAGGCCTGGTGTGCTGCGATTCAGGGGGTCGCAAAGAGTCGGACATGACAGAGTGACTGAACTGAACTGAACTGATGTTTAAATAAGAGGCTTCCCTGGTGTCTTAGTGGTGAAGAATCTGCCTGCCAATGCAGGATCCATGGGTTCATTCCCTGGGTTGGGAAGATCCTCTGGAGAAGGAAATGGCAACCCACTCCAGTATTCTTGCCTGGGAAATCCCTTGGACAGAGGAACCTGGTGGGCTATAGTCCATGGGGTTGAAAAGAGTTGAACGTGACTTAGTGACTAAACAACGATGATAAGTGTTTAAATAAATATTTAACACCTCCTGTGTGTTCACAACTATGCTTCAGACCAGAGGAAAGAAGAGGGTGGATACACAAGAAAATACAGCACTTAATTTCCTTAAGGAGAATTCAGATATCTGAGGAATAAGATATGTAAATATGCATTTATTAAACAGGCACCTACCTTTTCATCCATGAAAAAAAATCTGGTAGGAAAAAATATGAGTGCTCCCTCCATGACCCCTTAAGGGATTCCTAACATAACTTACATTTTTCTCCAGGAAGGTTCTAATCTCTTTTTGACGTAGGCATATTTTTTCTTGTTCATGTAATAGATAAGATAAGAATTAGTAATCAGTCAAGATTCGTATTAGGACCTAAAAACACTCAAGCTACTTTAAACAGAAAACAATTTAGTAGAAGAAATTGGGTGCTTGTAGATTTGTTGGAAGGGCAGGGAGAAGGAAGAGGCTCTTGGCTAGAACTATGGGACCAACTCGCAGTCCATTGCAGACCTGGCCCACCAGACAAGCTGCTTCTCTGAGAAGGTACAGAATCAGGAGTTACCATTGAAGTTGACTTCTCCAATACCCTGTTGTAGTTGCTGTCTGGAGATTAGGTGACTACTTGGCCTTGCAACATTCCTTCCACATCTGCAAAACTAGTAAGCTACCCCCATGAACTATAACCCAGCAGGCTCCTCTGTCCATGGGATTCTCCTGGCAAGAATACTGGAGTAGGGTACCTTTTCCTTCTCCAGGGGATCTTCCTGGCCCAGGGATTGAACCCACATCTCTTAATCTCCTGCATTGGCAGAAAGATTCTTTACTACTAGCGCGACTTGGGAAGCCTAATAATTGGACACTGATTTGATATTATAGAAAACCCACTTCTCCACAGCCATGCTTACCAGGAGAAGCAGCAAGGAGATGGTCTCCATATCACTTCTGCCTTCTGAATCTTATGCATCTCATTGGCTGAACCAGCACTCTGTCAAGAAGTCTGGGAAATATAGTTTTTAAACTTTCCAGCTTCTGTAGTACTGAAAGGTATACTGGAGGATTGTAGAATGGATGTAGATTATTAGTCTGCAGGACACACCATTTATTTTTCAAGAAGGGTACTAGATAAGGTGATGATCTTTTGTTGTTGCTGTCATTTATTTACTTTTGTTCTCATAAAACTTTTAAATTTATTTTTTAATTGGAGGAAAATTGCTTTACAATGTTGTGTTGGTCACTGAGGTGATAATCCTGAACAATTGGAACTTTGAGGGTGCAAATGGGCCACATATTTTGTATACTTAAAGGCAGTCCGACTAACTTCCTAAGAGTTTTCTTTGTGCAGACTGCCAGGTAAATTACAAAATATAAATGAACATTAGCCCTAGATAGGATGGAAATGCTATAGCTGGGCAGGAACCTAGTTCTGAACACCACTAGCATCTGAATGGAGAATAGAGACATTGTGGAGCTGGCTGAGAATAGAAAAGAACAGTCT
>NW_011494811.1:1111166-1167383 GCF_000754665.1 Bison bison bison
GGCTGAGTAATACTCCATTGTGTATATGTACCACAGCTTTCTTATCCATTCATCTGCTGATGGACATCTAGGTTGCTGTCCATGTCCAGGCTATTATAAACAGTGCTGTGATGAACATTGGGGTACACGTGTCTCTTTCCCTTCTGGTTTCCTCAGTGTGTATGCCCAGCAGTGGGATTGCTGGATCATAAGGCAGTTCTATTTCCAGTTTTTTAAGGAATCTCCACACTGTTCTCATCAGTTCTAATGAGGTGGATGAAACTGGAGCCTATTATACAGAGTGAAGTAAGCCAGAAGGAAAAACATAAATACAGTATACTAACGCATATATATGGAATTTAGAAAGATGGTAACGATAACCCGGTGTACGAGACAGCAAAAGAGACACTGATGTATAGAACAGTCTTATGGACTCTGTGGGAGAGGGAGAGGGTGGGAAGATTTGGGAGAATGGCATTGAAACATGTGAAATGTCATGTATGAAACGAGATGCCAGTCCAGGTTCAATGCACGATGCTGGATGCTTGGGACTGGTGCACTGGGACGACCCAGAGGGATGGTATGGGGAGGGAGGAGGGAGGAGGGTTCAGGATGGGGAACACATGTATACCTGTGGCAGATTCATTTTGATATTTGGCAAAACTAATACAATTATGTAAAGTTTAAAAAAAAAAAGGAACAGTCTGCAGTGGGCATCTCCTCTTTCGGTCTTGCCAAGAGTTCAGAAATATGTGATCTTTGTGTTCAGTTTTTTCTTTTGTAGCAGTGTGACTATTCTCTGTATTTGTTTCAGGAGGTCCAGTTCCAGCTTTTTCCCAGATTTGAGTTTGATTTCTTTCATACTGAAGTAGATTCTCCCCATTTTGCTTTACTCTCTATTGGTCTCCAGCTGAATCAGCACGTAAAGGACAGTGGTGTGTCAGGCAGAGAGGATCAGCCCTCATGCATCTTGCAGTCTAGTAGGAAAATAGGCATTGAACAAGTAATTATAACTTTGTTGAGTCTTGCCAATAGAGACTGCTATGGGAGTGCTTGATGGAGGCCTGGCCTCGTTTAGTAGAGGGGTTAGGAAAAGTTCCTCTAGGAGATTATAGTTAAGCTGAGACTTGAGACCAGCTGGGTCAGCTAGGTGAAGACAAGGGAAGAGACTGAGAAGACAGAGAATAGGGTTTTCATGAGAGAAACATGAAATAGCACTTCACTTGTACAGCAACACCATATCTAACTCAAGATTCATAATCACTTGTGGTTATTATTCTCTATCCATGGAAGTTTTTCCAAACAGCTAAAGATACAGTCAAGTATGGTAGATTCAAACTCTGGATTTGGGATGGGAAATGAGAGGGTGGGGGTGTCACTGGGAACCTCAGGGCTGGAACTGTGGTGGGGGTAAGATGTTGCCTTGGAGACTCCTCTTTCTTGCACACTTTAATCACCAGGTCCTGGTAAAACCAAGTTTTGAAGATCTCCTGATTTTTTTCCCTGATCTCCAGCCTTCACGGCTCCTGAGATTTGACTCTTGTGCTTATGTACCTGGATTACTGCAACGGTCTCCTTAGTGGTCCTTTTTGCTATTACGTTCCACATAGCTGCCAGAGTTGGTTTTCTTTCTAAGTCACAAGTCTGACCCCAGCAAGACTTTGAGCCTCATCTACCCTAATGCATATAATCCAGCTGCCCTGGACTCCTGAAATTCCTGATAGGCTATATACCTTCATGCACATGTTCTTTCCCTTCCCCCCACCCCCGCCTTTTCTCTTTATTGAAGTAGAGTTGATTTACAATGCTGTGTTAATTTCTGCTGTATAGCGAAGTGATCCAGTTATGCATATACTTACTTTCTTCCTTATATTCTTTTCCATTATGGTTTATCACAAGATGCTGAATGCAGTTCCCTTGTAGGAACAGCAGGACCTTGTTGTTTATCCGTTCTATATATACTAGTTTGCATCTGCTAACCCCAGACTCCCACTCCGTCCCTCTCCAATACACTCACCCTCTTGGCAGCCCCAAGTCTGCTGTGTTTGTGAGTCTGTTACTGTTTCATAGATAAGTTCATTTGTTTCATAATTTAGATTCCACGTACACGTGATATTATACGGTGTTTGTCTTTCTCTGTCTGACTTCTTCCCTTCCTTTGAAAATCTCTAGGTCCGCCCATGTTGTTGCAAATGGCACGATTTCATTCTTTCTTATGGCCGAGTAACATTCAATTGTGTGTGTGCATCACGTCTTCTTTATCCACTCATCTGTCAGTGGACGTCTAGGTTGTCTCCACCTCATGTCTGCTGTGAATAAGTGCTTCGTGCCCTGTGTTCTGGCTCATGACCTTCCATCTGCCGGGACTGTCTTCTCCACCTTGGTCTTCATTTCCTGATGATAGCCCTTCCTCTCATTCTTTGGGCCCGTTTCAGATGTTTCCTTCCTTGAGAATCCTTTTCCCACCCACCCTCTTAACCCCTGTCCTGTGGTGGGAGTGAGTGATTTCCCTCATCTTCGGATCATACCACCACCGAAACTCTTTTACACCACACTTTGGCTGTTGTCTGTCTGCCTTGGCACTGTATTACATGCTTCTTGCTACCTGGTATATACACAGTAAAATGTGAACAAGCCACACAAGGACTGATCTCCCCCAGTTTTTCTTTTAGTTAAAATGGTTGCTCTCAGTACAGTATTCTTCATGAAGTTCCAAGTAGAAGTTATTTCGTGAATACTTATTGAATACCTACTATGTGCCAGTCACTAAAGATAACGCGCTGGCCACAGAAAAAAATGTTACCCACTTTTCCTGTCCTTGGGGAGTTTATTGCGGGGAGACTGAAAAGCCAAGTGAACAGACAGCTTGTTGTGTTTACCCAGCTAGGTAAATGGGTGATTAAATGGTGTTTTTCAAATGTTTTTGACTTGCTCCTTTTTTCCTGTTCTTTCTCAGTGTTAGAGATTGATTTTGCGGAGCTGACCTTGGAAGAGATTATCGGCATCGGGGGCTTTGGGAAGGTCTATCGTGCTTTCTGGATAGGGGATGAGGTCGCTGTGAAAGCAGCTCGCCATGATCCCGACGAGGACATCAGCCAGACCATAGAGAACGTCCGCCAGGAGGCCAAGCTCTTTGCCATGCTGAAGCACCCCAACATCATTGCCCTTCGGGGGGTGTGTCTGAAGGAACCCAACCTCTGCTTGGTCATGGAGTTTGCTCGTGGAGGGCCTTTGAATAGAGTGTTATCTGGGAAAAGGATTCCCCCAGACATCCTGGTGAACTGGGCCGTGCAGATTGCCAGAGGGATGAACTACTTACATGATGAGGCGATTGTCCCCATCATCCACCGTGACCTTAAATCCAGCAACAGTGAGTACAGAGAGGTGGGGCTGGAGGGCTTGAGATCACTTTCAGACCCTGTCATAGCTTGGGTTGAAGTGGATGTCTCAGGAATCTTAGTGGGCAGTGAAATGCCCTGCTTAAAGCCAGTCCATCCTTCGGGAATTCTCTGGCAGTTCAGTGGTTAGGGCTCCGTGCTTCCACTGTAGAGGGCATGGTTGGGGAACCAAGATCTTGTATGCCACATGGCACAGCCAAAAAGAGAAAGAAAAAGGAAAAAAAAAATTACCAAAAAAAAGAGAAGAAAAATACCAAAAAAAGAAAAAAACCCAATTAGCAGGCATGGTTGGCAGTGTGTGACTCTGTGATGTGCTGTTCAAACAAAACACTTAGATGCGTTTTTCCATTTTGAGGGAAGGGTGGGTGCTTCTGAACACAAAAGGAGTTTTCCTCCTCCGTGAAACAATAGATAAAGCAAACCAATACCATCTGTTTGCATTTCTGTCTGAACTATCCAACCTGAGTTCCCACCAGAGAAGGGGTATAAGAGAGAGGAGGCGTATTGTTGAAGCCATGAGGCCCGTTCAGGTAACCGTGTCAGCTTGGGGAACACGACCTCACTGGTAGACCTACAGCTCTCCTGAGAGCCTCAAGGTGGTATTAATTAATAGTCATAACTACATAGTGTTTAATAGCAGGGAACTGAGAAGTAACTGTTTATTAAACATCTAGAACCCATAAACCAGATTGTAAAGCAAGTGTTAGACATAATTAAATGGTGGGTTGGTATAAACTTCAGTCTCTTTCCTTAGCTGAATCAGCAGGCCTTGGGAGTATGCTTCTTTTGTGTGGTAATTTGGACTTTCCCTGGCCTAAAGTGCATGGTAGAGAGGATACAATTTGCTAAGTGGTATATGCCTAAAGTCACTTTGGGCAGCCTGTCCAGAGAGGAGGGCGTTAGGAGTTTGGGGTCCCAGAAATTTCACGCTCTGTGTCCTTCAGCTTTGAGCCCAGAAATCCTTTAGACCTTGTTTTCCTCCTGGTTGTTCCACATGTGGCTTATTTTTGTCTTGATGCTATTGTGAATCTGTTAACTTTAAAAAATACATTTTAAATAACATAGGTAGTAAGTGCTTTTGTTCTAAAAATTAGGAACTGTAGATAAACAGAAAGAAGGATCACCCATAGTGTTTTCCTTCTGGAAGTGTATATATTGCATTTGGCATATTTTCCCAGACATTTAAAAAGCATATATGGCCCACATATACAGAAATATACTTTCCAACTTACTTTAAAATAGCATTTGTTACCCTTACCTCATCTACATGTATCCTCTTCCCCTTTAATAAGAACAAATTTCCTCCTGGTGAGTATGGAGCATTAGATATGTATTTTGGATATAATGCATGTGAAGGATTTCAGTTCCATGAAATAAATCTGGTTTCTCTTTTCCTTCTGCCATTATTCTCTCTCTTTACTATATGATTATTCTCATCCTTCCTGCACAATTCTGTTCTTTAAATGTGTGTGTGTGTGCGCTTAGTCGGTCCGACTCCTTGCAACCCCATGGACTATAGGCTTCTCTGGCCATGGGGATTCTCCAGGCAAGAATCCTGGAGTGGGTTGCCATGCCCTCCTCCAGGGGTTCTTCCCAACCCAGGGATTGAACCCAGGTCTCCCACATTGCAGATGGATTATTTACCATCTGAGCCACCAGGAAAGCCCTTTAAATGTATAAAATAAGTTAAAACTTCTGCTGACTTCCTTTTTAAGAAAAAAAATTTTTTTTTTCTACCTAGAGATTGCTTTGGATGATGGAGTGAGAATAAGCTCATTTGTTGGTAGAAAATGGGATGTAGAAGCTGAATTGTTAAAAAATGCATTCTTATATCCTTATCATGCTGGGTGAGCTAGGCATTGTGCACTCATCTTACATAATTGAGCCCATTTACAAACTTGGGCCAGGGTGATTGTAAAAGTTAATAATTTCCTCTATGAAGTTTTACATCTGGGTATAATTTCAAGCTGCAGATATGAGGTTTTACATTTTCTGATTTATGCTTGGAAGTCTAAACTCTTATGAAGGGAAAGCTAACTTGCTAAGGAGGTGCAGGGGACCTGAGTGTCATTCTGTCTCCTTGGAGACAAAAGCGTGGTCCTTTGTCCTAATGTGGGTCTTAGGATTCCCGAGGGGGACCTTCAGGTACAGTGTATGGTGGCAGGGCATACTATTTTAAAGGACCTCACCCAGCAAGACCGCTGATGCCCTGAAATGTTCATAGTCCACTGGGCTGCTGGTTGGTGCTGATGTTGATGCTTGCTGTAAATCTCACATGTGAGTTGGGGGTAGCTCATTGGGTGGCTGTTTGTCTGTGATTGAATTTATCCAACATGAGCCCTGATGACACTGTTGTTCTTATTCCATTGCCGTGTATACACGACTTGAAAATCATTTTAGAAATGTTACGTCACTTCTTTGCCTCCAGTTTGAGAGTTGTAACTTCTTTGAGTTTTGCAGATTTGGGGATACTGGCCTGTTCCTCTTGGTTTTTATTAGGAGCTCCAGAGAGTCGCATTTTGTTCATAGTCATGTGAGGGCAGAATTCTGTGAATTATATGTGTTAGTTGACTTTGAACCCCCAGAGAAAAGAGTAAGGTACACATGGGGGCTGTCTTGTGGAAAAAACAAAGTAGCTGGTGATAAAATCTAACTGTTACAAAAAGTTCAGTAAAAAAGTGATATATTAAAAGGCTGATTATCAGGCTGATTATCAGGCTGATAATATATCCTGATTATCCGTTTAAAAAAGTCATGTGCTATTTACGACATATGTGTAGCATAGAACATCTTAGGTTGTTCGTGTATCATCTGAAGTAAGTTTTGGTTTAATGCCCATAACTTGAAAAAACAAAACAAAGTAACAGTGGCTAAAACAAGGTGTACATTCATGTTTGAAAGGAAGGCCAGGGGTGTTTAAAGCATCTCCACCTCTCTTTACTGCATCTCAGGGTTGCCTTAGGATCCAAGATGACTTCTGAAACGCCAATTATTTGGTCTGAGTCACAGGCCTGAAGGAGCAGGAAAAGCAGAAGCACAGAGGAAGCTGCTCCTGTGGCTGAGTCGTCTCCCTTTAGCTTCCTAGAAATCCAGCACAACACATCTGCCTGTATTCAGTGGCTAGAATGGAGTCCCGTAGGCATGGCTAGCACAGGGGCCACTGGGCAGTGGAGGGTTTTATTCTGGGTTGGCATGGATCCTGGCCAATAATCAGGGTCTGTTACCAAGGAAGAGAGAGAACATGGATGGTGGGGAAACAGCTGGCAGTCTTACCATGAAGTCTGGGAACATGCATTGGGAAGAAGTGTTATCTTAGATATTGATTAGATATTTACCATTATACAGCCAATAAAGCAGGGTTAGCCAGGTGCTGGGACGTGTGGCTCAGACTCCTGATTTAAGGGGCGGTTTCTACTACTCTACTGCAGTGCATCATTAACTTCAACATCTCTTCTTGACACTACTCACTGAAGTCCTGGCTATAAAAGTGGATTTATGTGTCTCTGCTCCTCACACTGGGGAAAGCCAGCCACTTGATTGTTAGCAAAGACATTAGTGAAAGATGGTCTTTTAGTGGAAAGATTGTCCTTTTGGGGGTAGGTAAGTGGAGTTCAGGGTTTTGGCTTAAGGGCATTTGGCAAAATAACAGTTTAATAGGGGCTATTAAAAATAAAATTAGTATAAAAATGAGGTGATGGAAAATGAAAAGCCTTGCTCAAAGTGAAGGTAGTGGTATTACTTTTGTTATTAACGTCTTTCCTCCCATTAAAAAACATGGAAGAACATAGAGCTAAACGCAGTGTGTGTTTTTCCTTTTTTTTTTGGCATTTTTGCATATTTCTTTTCACCCCTAAATCTTAACTGTGTGTGTGCTAAGTCACTTCAGTTGTGTGTGACTGTGATCCTGTGGACTGTAGCCTGCCAGGCTCCTCTGTGCTTGGGATTCTCCAGGCAAGAATACTGGAGTGGGTTGCCATGCCCTCCTTCAGGAGACCTTCCTGACCCAAGGATCAAACCCACGTCTCTTACATTGATCCATGTCTCTTTCATTGGCAGGTGGGTTCTTTACTGCTAGAGCAACCTGGGAAGCCCCAAATCTTACACAGGAAGTCCTAATAAGTACATTGCTTGTAGCCTGCTTTCTCTCCCCACTGCCAACTTGCTATATTGTGACCACTTTCTTATTAAATAAATATTCTTCTACCACAAGATATTTAAAGGTTTTACAGTTTTCCACTACACTATTTTGGCTTCCCAGGTGGCTCAGTGTAAAGAATCTGCCTGCCAAGCAGGAGACACGGGTTTGATCCATGGGCCAGAAAGATTCCCTGGAGAAGGAAATGGTAACCCCACTCCAATATTCTTGCCTGGGAAATCCCATGGACAGAAGAGCCTGGCTGGCTACAGTCCATGGGGTCGCAAAAGAGTTGGACACAACTTAGCAATTAAACAGCAACAACATCTACAGTATTTAGATATAGTATATTAACTAAACCAAACCCGTATATAATCATCATCATCACCAAACCTCTAAATAATAATAACAAGCAACTACTGCTTATTGAGTGTTCTCTTTTGGTCAGGCCCTATCTAAGCATTTTATGTGGGTTCCCATCTAATTTTCACAGCAACCCTGCAGAGTGAAGACTGTGCATGTCTTTATTTTACAAATAGGAAGCAGAGACTCAAAACAGGCACCCGTTTCTCTGGGTGCTGGTCCGGAGACCAGGTCTGACTCCTCATGGCTGCACCATTCCCTGCACTCTGCTCAGGGTTAGCTGGGGTGTCTCACTGCTCCACTACTTACTTTGTGTAGTGCTTTTGTTTTATATAATCAGGAGTAATGTTACTGTGTTTACTGGGTCTTAGTGTCCACATGTCATTAACTCATGAGAACTCATTGTTAATTTCACAGCTGAAAGAGCAGAGGTGAGCGATGAACTGGATTTGGTTCGGGACTAGCCACGCCTTTTCAAATGTCAGCTTGAACTCAGCTAGCCTTCCTCTTTTCAGATGTCAACTTCTCACGGGTCTTTGCTGTCCTATCTCCCTCTTCTTCCTCTGCAGGTGTTTCCCCTTTAGCCAGGCCAGTTTCATCTTTCCCTTGGAACCTGCTGTGTATTACTTCCCACCCATGGGGCCCTCATCACACTTACTGTTGCTGTGGGATGAAGCTTGCTTTCAGAGGTACCCTCACCTCATCTCTCTGCCTGGCCAAACCCCACTCATTTTCCTGTACTCAAGTCACACCTGGCCACTTCCTGCTAGCCCGTCTCTGGAGTCAGTGCTAAGCAGGAGGCTCTTTCTAAGGTTACCCAGCAGGTATACGAGGCATGTCCTAAAGTATTGTGTTCAGTGGATGGATTCCATTTTCTGTGGGTACAGAGACACATTCTGCAAGTCAAAATAAATACATAAGTAAATAAAGCAGTAATGAAGCAAAGAACCATCCTGGTGAGTGGGACTCAGCGGGCGAGGCTGGGAGGTCTGAGCTGCAAGCCATGTGCACCTCTCAGTTCTTCAACTTTGCCTGGAAGCTTTGCTTTCCTGCTTTCACCTGAACATGACCATCTCCTGTGCAGAGATGGCTCTCGTTGGTGTGTCATTTTGAGCACTTGGTGTTGGGGCTATAATTGACACAGCCCTGCCCTCAAGGAGTTCCCTGTGGGGTCACAGAGAAGGACCTAAAACCAGCCCAGTGCAAGCACGGCCCCCCAGGAGGTGATGGTGCCTGAACACTCCCCATGGATTCTCTCGCCTCAGCCCTTTCCTGAAGTTGGAGGGGCTCGGGTCCCCTTCTTAGGATTCGCAAAGGGCGCTTCCCTCTTCGTGGAACATTTGCCCTCATTCTGCCCAGCTTGCTGGGGGAGGCTGCCCACCTGTTTTTCCTCTGGCAACCCTGGGTTCTGCTCTGTAACTTACTCAGGTGCAGGGAGAAGCCAGGCCCTGGAGAGCATGTAGGTACCTGCAGAGCCTGTGCTGGCGTGGTCAGAGGATTGTGTTGTATGGACGATCTTGGTAGGTGTCCCTGGACTATGACTGAGCCCTGAGCTTAGGGAGAACACCATGGTAAGGGTTGGGTTCAGGGCAGGAAAGGATTTGGATAAAGGATGGAAATTGTGAATTTCCACACCATTCTTCTGTCCCTTCCCTGCTATTTCTGTTTCCTCTGATTCGAGCCTTGGTTACCTTGAAAGTCAGGGAAATTGTTCTGTCTTCTCTTCCCCACACCCGCCACCCCAAACCTGGTAACAGCTAAGTAGCCATCTCCCCTTTCTGCAGGTGGCCTGTGGGACTGTCATTGCTCAGGGTCAAGGTTTGTGCTTTGGGATCTCGGAGGAGACAGGAGTCTGTCTGTGTCTCCTTCCCCGCCGTGGCTCTTGGACAGTTTTCCATTCCTGACTTGGTGCTTTCCCCCATTCCCAGGAGGTAGCTCGGGATCACTTATGGATGGGAAACTGGGACACAGTGGAGACAGTGGTCTGGTTGAGGCAAAAGGAAAAGAGAGCTTCTTCCCAGGTCACCCATCTCTTTACCTAGAAGTCCCTGTCAGGACCCCCATCAGCTTCCTGCTCAACCACACTTGCTTCTCTTATTAAGGAAGGATCTATGCAGAATGTGTGTAGGTTTGGAAGGAAGAGGGTTACAGCTCATACTAATTTTGGGAGAAGAGGGTTACAGCTTATACTCATCTGAGGCTCAGAGCAGGTTATGGCGAAAGGAGAGCTTCTTAGTTGGGCGTCTGGGTAAGAAGAGGATGGGGCAGTGGAAGGAGCACTGACCCGGTGCCCCCTGGGCAGACGGGCTGGGTGGTCCCAGGCACATCTCATCATCTCTCTGGGCCTCAGATTCCTCACCTGTGAAATGAGAGGTTTGGATGAGATGGTCTCTGAGATCCCTCCCTCCCGGGGCTGACATTACACGATCCAGTGTGAATGTGTGTGTGTCGGGGGTGGATGATGACCCCACGCTCTGTCTAAATCTGTGTCACGCTACAGGGCGCCCAGGCTCCCTGCTTCCTGGGCTCATTGCGGGGGCCAGAGCTCCCGATGGGGACTCTTCACCAAGCGGTTCAGTGGGGAAACAGCTGACCGGAGCCCACAGGTTCTCCCTTCCCCCTTTGCTGCTCGGAGCGTGACAGATGGCCTTGCTGAGACAAGATGCTCCGGCCATGTGAATCATGCCAGGGACCTAGAATATACCAAGGGCAGCCTTCCTCCTGGAAGCAGGACGCAGCTCATCACAGGCCACCTCTGTCCTTGGAGCTGAGTGAGGGGGCGTCCTGGCCTGTCAGAGCTCTGCGGCTGGTTTCCCACTCGGTCCTCTGAATCAACAACACAAGGCTTTTTCAGGCAGGGCTCCAGACCACTTGTTGTTTAATCACTAAGTTGTGTCTGACTCTTTGCGACCTCCATGGACTGTAGCCTGCCAGGCTCCTCTGTCCAAGGGGTTTCCCAGGCAAGGATACTGGATTGGGTTGTCATTTCTTTCTCCAGGGGATCTTCCCCACCCAGAGATCAAACCCATGTCTCCTGCATTAGCAGGGGCATTCTGTACCACTGAGCCATGAGGGAAGCCCTCCAGTCCACTTAGGCACTTTTAATCTTGTGCCTCTGTGCCCAGCACCAACAGAAGTGAGGGAGACTGCTTGTGCAGCACACGAAAAGTGGCCGTGAGACACAGAAATGAGAAGTGTTAAGGCTGTGGATCATACTTCGCCTTCTTTCCTAACTTTCCCAGGAGTTTTGCTCTCTGTGGGAAACTCAAAGATTTTGAGAAGTAAGCATTTCCCCCTTAAGCTTGACACTGGGAGCCATGTGGTCTCACGGAAGGAACACTGCTTGGGAGTCAGAGAGACTCGGATTTAGGCTACTTCTTGTGCCCCTGACATTGGGTGTGTCTCTTGGAGCTCCAGGATTCTCATCTGTAACACGTGGACACGACAAAAGAGAGCAGCGCGGTTTTAAGACGGCCTGAAATGATGTGCGCCAAGTATCACCTGGGCTCCCCAGGTGGTGCTAGTGGTAAAGAACCCGCCTGCCAATGCAAAAGACATAAGAAACGCACCAGTTTGATCTCTGGGTCAGGAAGATCCCCTGGAGGAGGGCATGGCAACCCACTCCAGTATTCCTGCCTGGAGAATTCCATGGACAGAGGAACCTGGCGGGCTACAGTCCATGGGGTTGCAGTGAGTCGGACACGACCGAAGAAACTTACCGTGAAGGTATCACCCGGAACCACATTCAGTGAAGGGCTGCCCCTTTCCCCGCTGTTTCTATCTCTTGTTATTTTAGGTATACACAGGCTCTAGTTGGGTTTCCCTTTTTAAAGTAGTATGGGGATTTAGGCAGCCAGAAAGCCCTGCTTTCTGCCAAGTCAGCCAGGGGTAGTTTTATCCCTCTCACGAAAAAGAAAGTGAAGTCACTCAGTCGTGTCCGACTCTTTGCGAGTCCATGGACTGTAGCCTACCGGGCTCCTCTGTCCATGGGATTTTCCAGGCAAGAATACTGGAGTGGGTTGCCATTTCCTTCTCCACCAAAACGGGCAGATTTGTTTCAGCTGAAGCCACGGAAGGCATCGATCCCCAGCCGCTCCTTCCTGCTGTGTGCGGGCCTCTTGCTATCTCTGGACCCAGCCTTAACTCCGAGCACTTGGCCCCCTGAGAACACTGCCTTGTCTTGTTATGGCCTTTGGCCTGATTGAATGGGACAGCTGGCCAGTTTTATGGCTCTGCTGGCCTCTCAGCTGACAATTAAAATGCTTTTGCCCCAGGAGGAAGGCAATATATTTCTCTTGCTCTTTCGTCTGCTGCCAAGGTCAAAGGGAATGCCCTTTCTTGCATCCCAGTCCCGACTTACCCAAATCAATGTAGCATTTTTGTGGCATGGTTTCTTTTGAGACCCTGGAATATTCAGAGTGGGTGAAAGAGATTTTATTTTAAGTGTTATTGTCTTCTTTTGGAAGGAGAATGGAGTATGATTTCCTCTTTTCCTTGGTATTACAGCTTTATTTCCAAATCTGGTTGTGCCCAGCACTTAAAAGTTCCTCAAGAAATGTTTGTGGTTTTGATCATCACAAATTCCAGCCTTGTGCCTTTTCCCGTGCATGAATCCCCTTGCCCCCAGATACCTTCTCCAGAAAACACTCAAGCTCTCCTCCTTTAGAGCCCACACTTGAGAGATGAACCCCCTTTTCCACTTCAAATGAGCCCACGTGAGCTCTGGGTGACACTGGTTTTGAATCCTCGCTCTGATGCTCGCTGGGACCTTCAGAAAAGGATGTACTCTCTTGGTTTCTGCAAATGTAAAATGGGAATAATTGTAATCCCACTTCCCTCATTTTACTGGGTGGAAGTGAGGATTAAATAAAATCGTGTAGGTGTAGCTCTTAGCAGTGCCCAACACACAGTAAGTGGCACATACATCTATTGTAATTCCAGCAGCTATATTCCCTCAGTATTTACATCCACAATTAGTGATCTTGTACTTTTGGGTATGATTTGTCTTATAGTTGTATTTTCAGCATTTTATTTATATTTTCTCCAATTGCACTATAGATTTTTTTTTCAGTAAGTTTTTTTGGGGTGGGGGGCACACCATGTGCCGTGGGATCTTAGTTCCTCAGCAGTGAAAGCTCAGAGTCCTAACCACTGGAGAACCAATATGTATGTAGGTCCATGTTGGTTGTCTGTTTTATATATAGTGTGTATATGTTAATCCTAATCTCCTAATTTATACCCTGCCCACTAGGATTCTTGACAGCAGAAGTGTTGTTGTTTTTCCTTCTTCCATCTTCCCTGCTCCTGTCTCCCCTGCTCCCCTACCCTGCCTAACATAGGACTTACATATGGCAGTCCAGATGTTTGGCAGCAGTTCCAATTTTGCTGTGAAATCTTGCCTTTTCTGTTCCTACTTCCTTTCCGGATGGACTCAAACTCCTTTACTGAGTGAGCTGCCTTTATGGTTGTCCAGCCTTGGCTTCCATAAACTTTTTGGGAGCTTGGGGCCCTATGGAAAGGGTTCCTTGAAGTTGCTTGGAAAGTCAGACGCCTAATGTCTGCCTCTGGAATTGCCTACCTCTGAAGGCTCCGTCTGTCTGCCCATCCCTGGGAGCAGAGTTGGGGCACCCCAAACCTGGCACAAGGGCGAGGTAGTGATGGATCTTGAAGGTAAGATCTTCCCCTGCAAATCCTAGTGACTTGTTTCCAACCTGGTGTGCCTGATACAGCAGTGTAACAGGAAGAAGGATGATGATTGGGAAAAAAAAGTTATCCCAGATTCCACTGTGCAAATCTGGCTGTTTTAATGGTTGTATATGATTTGCTCAATAGACCTCATCTTCTCCTACCATTATAGTCATAGTTCACAGACTATCTGGACATTTATTATATTTATTTGTTCCTGCCTTCTGTTAAGCTTCAGAATCCAAGAGGAAGGGCAAAGGGCCATGGCTGAGTGAAACAGAGATAGTCTTCAGTTTCCAGTGACCCTAATTTTCTCTTGTGACTATTGGTAAGGTTAGAGCTTAAAGGAACCTTCTTTTGTGACCTGGAGAAGTTGAGTGGCGTGCTGGGTTCCTGAATCTCGTGACTGTGTTCTTTCTCTCAGCCACTCCCAGACCCTGACAATGGCCAGTTACTCTGCCTGTGGTGTGGTGGGCAGTGGTGGCTTGAGGCTCTTGACACCAACCAGGGAATCAGCGATGACTAACTTACAGGACCTGGAGGTCGGAGTGAAGTCTGTCTTTCCTGCTTGCCAACAGGAACTTGGTCATTTTCTTCTCTGTATTATGTAGAAGGATAACAGTATTCACTGGTTTTCTAGGTGGTTTAATTTTCAGGAGGAAAAAAACAGTAAAAAAATCTTTGTTTCTTCCCCCCCCCACCAGTATGGCTGAGATATGATTGACATATAGCATTGTGTACATTTAAGGTGTACAACATGATTACCTGATACGCATAAATATTGTGAAATGATCACCACAGTAGGAGTAGTTAACGCATCCATCACCTCACATAATTACTGTGTTTTTGTGTGGTGAGAACATTTAAGATTTATTCTCCTAGCAGCTTTCAAGCATATAATCCAGTGTTGTTAACTATAGTCTCCATGCTGTACATTAGATCCCCAGAACTTATTTATCTTATAACTGGAAGTTTGTACTCTTTGACTGGCATCTCGTTTCTCCCACCTCTCAGCCCCTGGGAACCACCATTCTGTTCTGTTTCTATGACTTTGACTTTTTTTTAAGATTCCACAGGTAAGTGAGATCATACAGTATGTGTCTTTGACTTTTTTCACTTAGTGTAATACCCTCAAGGTGCATCCATGTTGTCACAAATGGCAGGGTTTCTTTTTTTTATAGCTGAATAATATTCCATAATATATATACACTTCGTCTTTACCCGTTCATCCAAAGACAGACACTTAGTTTTTTTATGTAACTTGCTAATTGTGAATAATGCTACAGTGAACATGTAAGTGGAGATATCTCTTCTGGATAGTGATCTCATCTCCTTTGGATATATACCCAGAAGTGGGATTGCTGGATCATAAGGTCCTTCTATATTTAAAATTTCCTTGAGGAACCTCATACTGTTCTCTATAGTGGCCGCACCAGTTTACATTCCCACCAACAGTGCACAAGGATTCCCCATTCCCCCACACCCTCACCAACACTTGCTCTTTTTTTTTTTGGTAGTAGCCACTCTAACGTGTGCAAGGTCAGGTACACAAAAGGTAACCCTCACTGTGGTTTTAATTTGCGTTTTCCTGATGATTAGTGATGTTGGACAGCTTTTCGTGTGCCTGTTGGCCGTCTGTGTATCTTCTTAGGAAAAATTTCTATCCTGGCCCATTTTTTAATCTGATTGAAAAACATTTTTATATCTTAAGTAGTGAACTCCTGGCTACCTGAATTTAGATATAGGAGGCCCAGGGGTGGATCAGTAATCTCACTACCATTGGCAATTCTTCTCCCCTCCCTACCCACAATGCCATAGGAGACCTACCCTTCCTAATTATTTGGATTAAATTACTTGTCTGTCCCAAGTGCATAGCAGCTGGTGACATGGAAGGATACTCCATCAAGTCCCATGGATGGTAATGGAAAATCAACTTACGTTTTCCCAGGAAAAGCTTCTCTAGGGTGATTTAAGATGATTAATGTGCTGTGGCACTATCTGATTTTGTTCCCTTAGCTTGTTATTCATGGTGAAGCAATACATGTCCCTTTACTTTCCCCACCCCCCGTATTCTTAGAGTTAGGATGAAGAATAATCATATTTTGTATTTGGTGCCATAGGGGTTGATTTGGAACAGTATCTAAGGTACTCCAGGCAGAGGTGGTGATCACCCCCATTTAACGGTAGAGGAAACTGAGGTTGAGAGAGGCTTAACACCTTGCCCAAGAACAGAACTAGAGAATGAGGGTGCCTGAACTCGAATCCCGTGGCTTTGTGGGGCGGATCGTCCCCACATCTGGAGCTGCAGGGGGGTGATCCTGCACTGTTCCAGCTCAGGGGCCTCTGGCGCCTCTGGAAGTTTCTGCTCTATTGGTTTTATCTTGGTTTTGCTTGTGTTTATGTTATGGTTTTGTGTTTGGTTAAACAAGGGACGTGTCTGCTAGATTTCCAGATAAGTTCACAGATGCTTGTTTATGGAATTTAAAAATTTCTAACCAGAAGAGTAATGTAAACATTTAGAAAGTGTCTGGACACATTTATTAATGGCACAGCCCTTCGTGGTTGTTCAGATGTCACAACTCTTAGCTCCGTGTCATCTGGGAGGTAAGCAGGCCTTCCTGGGGCACTGCTTTTGCAGCTGAGTGTGTAACCAGATGGACTGTGTTGCACCAGTATGGCAATTCCATGCCCCGTGGAAGACAGCTTGCTAGGCATGCTTTGTGGTGCCCGCTTATATTCTTAGATTAATGCTGTGAAAAAGAAGTCACAGTAAATCCCCTATATATGAATGAGTTCCCTTCTAAGAGCACATTCATAAGGTCAGTTTTAAGTCCAATAAAGTTAGCCTAGTTACCCAACTAACACAATCGGCTATATAGTACTGTACTGTAATAGGTTTATAATACTTTTCATACAAATAGTATATAAAAGACAAGCACAAAAAATAATGATTTTAATCTTATAGTACAGTACCTTGAAAAGTACAACAGCTAGAATACAGGGTCTGGCATCAGGCACACAGGCAAGAAGAGTTACTGACTGCAGGTGGGGAAGGAGGTGGAAGATAGTAGAGCTGAAGAATCCTCAGCTGTAGGATACGGAGGGCAAGCTGCAATTTCACTCACAGCTGATGCTGATGACACAGGTTCTGATTCCTTGCTGGAACCAGATACATGTTCGTATCTTTGAAAGTTTATGCCTTGAAGGTTTGTATGTAGGGGATTTGCTGTAGACTTTTCACCATTCATTCCTTACTGCCCTGATTAGGACTGATCGCTGAGGGAATAGCACCCAAACTCTTACAGGTAAAGAATCCACCTGCCAATGCAGGAGATGCTGGAGATGCGAGTTCGATCCCTGGCTTGGGAAGATCCCCTGGAGGAGGAAATGGCAGCACATTCCAGTATTCTTGCCTGAAAAGTTTCATGGACAGAGGATCCTGGAGGGCTACAGTCCATGGGATCATAAAGAGTCAGACTGAGCACACACGCACAGATCTCTTTTAAGTGAAGCTTCCCAACTGTCCCCTTCTCCTGCCTCACAGACAGAATTTTGACTCTGTTGCTACTTGTACTTTTGCGCTTTTGTGATGGGAGGACAGGCAAGGGGACAAGGACTAGAATCCTGCACATTCAGCCCAACAGAAACATTTTGTAAAATGGAATTTTAAGCAGGAAATTTGTGGGCTGCTTTGTGTAAAGACAATGAGTGGGAGGAAAAAAATGGATTAAAGAAGTGTTGCAGTGGACATGAGCCCTCTGCCTAAGAAAATAAGTCAAGTCCACCTAATTTGGAATTACTTTAGGATCCTCCTCTGGCCATTGAACACATCTCTGCTCACATTCTAACATGTGAGTCTGGCCTTATTTGCGTGGCTCTAGGTTGGATGGACCATGAATCTGGCCAGTTTTAGGCCCATCATAAGCTTTTTGGTGCTTGATTTGATATGTAGTATATAGGAGAAGTGACTGGGAATGGGAAGTTTACCGATAACAACCTTCCAGGAAGAGTAAGAGTGTCCCTGCTCAGGAAAAAGGAAGAAGTTCTTTAATAACAACACATAAGGCAGTGGAGCTTATTCCCAAGCAGTTTCTGGCTGTGCCCAATATGCCCAGCTTCCCAGGTATCAAGGAAGGAAGGAACAGGCAGGCCTTCTCCTGGAAACTGAACTGTGCCACCTTGAGAATCTGTGTAGTCTTGAGTTTTACTGCCATAGTAAGATCTTCAACTCCATCCCAGAGGAAGAACAGTATTCTTTGGAGGTAGGCTGGAAAGGTGAAGGCAACACGCCTTGTCTCACCCATCCCAGTGGGCATGGAGGTGGAAGGAAGGTATTGGCAAGAGCATCCGTGGCACCGACAGGAAGACGGTGAGTCAGAACAAAGCTAGTCTGACCTGAGGAGGTCTGGAGGTTGGTCCCTCCCTACTTAGGCAGAGAGGTTGAGGAATGATTCACAGGAAGCTTTAATCTGTGTCTCTTAGCTTTCTAGGACAGTTAAGGACTTGTGGTTCAAAATGGCAGCCCCCACTGTTTTGAGCCTTTGTGGCTGGGGCTCCCTCCCTCGCAAGGTGATGTGATGGGTCTCTATGGTGTGCCTGCTGTTTCCTCCTCCAGCCTCAAATCCTTTCTCCCCTTGATGCCTCGGGTGAAGTGCAAGTTGCAAAGCCTGGAGTGTTTGCGTTGAGCCTGGGTGATGATTCTCAGTCCAACAGGTCCTTGTGTGAGACGGCTGTGTCTGCTATTATAACGATGCCGTAGGCAATATGATGGGTCAGTTGTTTTATCATATGCCTACATAGATGTCTCTTCCTCCTTCTTCCTATCCTCAGAGCCATGCTGTGTAAACACCCCCCAACAACCAGCACAGTATGAAGCCGTATGGAATAGTGTGCCAGGTATATATGAGACGGGCAGGGGTATGGAGAATTCTCTGGAAGGCCTTGATGGATAGACCTTAAAGAAGGAGTGGGATTCAGGGAGAATCAATAAAAGGGTGGGATGTGTGTGTGCGCGCACACTAAGTCACTTCAGTCATGTCCAACTCTTTGCAATCCTATGGTCTGTAGCCTGCCAGGCTCCTCTGTCCATGGGATTCTCTAGGCAAGAATACTGGAGTGGGTTGCCATGCCTTCCTCCAGGGGATCTTCCTGACCCAGAGATCAAACTGGTGCGTCTCTTATATCTCCTGCACTGGTAGGCAGGTTCTTTACCACTAGCACCACCTGGGAAGCCCAAAAGGGTGGTAGGCCACAGCAGTGGCTTTATAGGGAAGGGAGCCAGCCCCTGCTCAGATAAGGCCAAGTGTTTGTCGATGCCATGCCCCCGTTACCTGGCTTCTTCGGGGAATTCCCAGACCTGGCCTACTGAACAGGAAAGCCAGGTAAGGAACTGAGTCTTCCCTATAGAAACAGCTTCTGTCTCTGCATGGCCAAAGAGCAGCGTTAGGGGCTCCGAGTCAGGCAGACCTGGCTTTGGGCAAGGTCCTCAGCCTCTGAGCCCATTTCTACTTCTGTCAAATGGCGATAATCCTAGTTTTAACTCACAGCACCAGAATGAGCATTAAGTGAAATTATACATTAGCTCTTAGCACAGTGCCTGGCGCAAAGTAAATGCTCAATAAAAGGGAACTTTTCTTTTTCTTAAAATTCTGTTTCCAAGAGCAGCTGCTTCTCTGGTGGCAGTAGATCTGAGAATAGACTCACAAGTATGTCACCAGCTGCTTCTATGACTGTTGCCTCAGAACACATCACCCTTCAAACAAGAGCCATTTCATTATACTCATGGAGATTTGGGGTCAGGAAAGGAGGGCTCAGTGGGAATGGCTTGTTCTGCCTCTCGGTGTCTGGAGCCTCTGCTGGGAAGATTTGAAGGCTCGGGGTGAGGCTGCAGATGAAGGCAGGAATCATCTGGAAGACTTGTTCATGTCCGTATCTGGTGTCTGGGCTGGAGGACTGGAAGGCTAGGATGGCTGGTGAGGTTGCTGGTGTATTGCTCCTCCAGGAGCGTGGTATCTCAGGGCTCTCAGCCTTCTTACATGGTGGCTTAAGACTTCAAGCACAAGTGCTCCAGGGACCAAGCTGCGTCATCCTCTCTGGTCTGGCTTGAAAGTCACGCAGTGTCACTTCCTCTGCTTCCTGGCAGTGGAAGTGAGTCTCAGGCCCACCCAGGTTCACAGACAGGCCACAGACACATCTTTCAGGGGGAGGGGTGTCGGGTCTCATTGGAGGAAGCATTTAAGATGGGAGGTGTTGTGCCATTTTGAAAATCAACCTGCCATGCCTGCCCTGGGAATTCTGATGGCAGAGCTGAGGATACAAGATTTTAGGGAGCCAGTCATGCAGCAGCCCCCCACACCCACATGCCAAGAAAGAAGAGTGACTGTTGACAAAATCATCAAGAGTCTGACGTGATGAGTCTTTTTTTTAATTTTTATTTTTATCTAGTTTGCAGCTGGGTGCTTCCTAGGCATGGCAGAGATCTGGCCATTGTCCTCAGTCACTTTGAGCCGGGTGGTAGGGATATTCAGGGCAGGCGGGTGTTGGAGATGACTTTAATAAGGAAAGTGGCTGTGTAGGGGCTGTGTCTCTGGCTTTCTGTCTCCTTCTGCTGCCATCTGTGTCTGGAAGAGCTCAGGACTGGAGTCCCAGCTGTGTTATCTGAGCGTAATTTGTACAAGATGGCAATGGCTATAGGTGCCCAAGTGGATCTGAGATTTTTGGGCTATAGGTGCCCAAAAGATCTGACTTTTTAAATAGTCATATTTTAGGATGTTGCTGAGAGCAAGGTATCCAGCAAACATGTGCTGGTGACTCTGGTCAGGGAGGTGATACCAGTTTTTCTGTTTTAATCACAGGAAGCTTGGCTATAAGAAAACTTTTCCTTAGCAGCATGAGGGAGGTAAGAAGCAGGTATGACATCTAGAGAAGAGATGAAAGGGAAGCTTCTGTGGAAAACGGGCTAGTCAAGGGGTCACTGAAAAATAGCTTGAAACAGGCTGATGAATTATTGTGCCTACTGGAGCCACTGTCGGTCTCTAAACAGAGTAATTCCCTACCACATTCTCTTCTATCTTCTAGCCCCCAAAGGTAGCAGAAGGCCACTCTTCTTGCTGTTGAGTCATGTGGCAAGCACAGACGTGGGCACATTACGAGGAAGCCTAGTGCCTTGAGCTGCTTCTCAAGTGCTGGTCCACACGTGTATATGTGACTCTCGCTTGCTCCCTGTGGCCCGTCGTCACGACATGGCCAGCCAGTCGGGACTGGCCTGGAACCCTGGACACACTTGGGGTGTGAACCAAGGCCTCTGTGTCACAGTCCCGTTAGCTATCTTAAGGCCCAGGTACCTGACTGAGGACTGGCTCTCCAGGACAACACCCTAGCCAGCTGAGGCAAGCTCGTCTATCAAATCCATCCCCTCTGGCCTGATTCTTAGCCCTAGCCGTTCGCTGAGCTCTCGGTTGCACACCCTTGGCTGACACCGTGAAGCGCAGGGCCCTGGCATCTGGGGCTGGCCCACGGTGCCAGGCCAGTGCAGCACGGAGCTCTTCTGGTCTTAGCGTGTCTGGACTGTGGAGCGGCGTGTGGTCCAGACGGGGACAGTTAGTAAGGTGTGAGTTGGTGGTTACAACTGAAAGCAAAGAAACCATGTTCCTTGGTGGTTGTGGAGAGGCTGGAAGGAGATGGGCAGCTTTAGTCCCTACTGGAAGGAAAGAATAGGTGGGCAGATGTTGGCACAGAGGTAGGGGAGTGGGGCATCCAAAAGCCCCCCTGTACTCACTGAATGCTGGTACCTTCCTATGAGACTGATGACATACAGATTCCCTGCCTGAGCAAGCGGGTCATGCAAAGCCAGAGGATATTCCTAGGACTGGCTGGCCACTCTGTCTCCCTTTAGTGTAATTAATGACTCTGTCTCTTCTCCCATCATCCCCACCCCCAGTACCTAGTTCATTCTTCATCACCTTCCCTGAACAGTTAATAGGTTACTTCTTGTGTCCTTGCTGCCAGCCTCTTGCTTTTTCAGTTCCATTTGTCTCACTGCAGCCTTGGTTGTTTGACTAAAACACAAATCTGCTCACACCGCTTCCCTGCTTAAAAACTGCCTGTGACTCCAGGATAGAACCCCGCCCCTCCGTGTGGCCTGTGTCTTCCGGTCCTGCCCCAGCCCAGTGATCCAGCTCCATCTTTTTCTTTTCCCCTCATGAAGGTTCAGCTCCAGCTACAAGGGACTCTTTCCTATTTCTTTGCGGCATCAAGGTTTTTTCCCCTCTCTGGCTTGGAATCACATTATTCCCCCTCCTTAGAGTGGCCTTCTGATGCTCTCCCATGGACTAAGCCCTGACCCTTCTTTACAGTTGCAAGAGCAGATGTATATTTTGTGACCTTCTTCCGAGGAGTTTCTTCCTTTGCCTGTTATTCGGCAGGAGATGCTCAAATAAGATGGGGCAGAGTCAGATCATCAAGCACATGGCAGCTGAAGCCACTCATCCAGCTTTGCCACTTCCTGGCTGTGTGACTTTGAGTTAGATCCTCACTTGATTCAGCCACAGTTTCTTCATCTGTAACTAGAGATGAGAACACTGCCCATGTTTGAGGTTTTTAAAAGAGATAGTGCTTGTGAAATGCTCAGCACAGTGCCTGGCATGTAGGAAGTGCTCCATAAATACATAAACCCAGTAATGATGATGAAAGTGGTTATAGGTGTAGCTTTGTGGCCAGAACGAATGGGCATAGAAATGTGAGAATGAGCGAACTGCCATCCTGTGTTTCTTGATAAGATCATCTCTTCATCCCATTCTGTTCCTCTCCCTTTGCCTATCTAAGTGTCAGCTGACTTTTTCCAATAACCGAAGCAGTTGGTAACTTTTACTGGCCAAACTCAGTGGATTTTCACACAGGAATGTTTAGTGGGGATGAGTCTTGATCTCTTGGAGTAACAGCCTGGATATTCTCTCAGTTCTCATTGTGATCCTGGGTGTAGGTTGTGTTTTAGAGACTAGTTAACCAAATCACTTTCCATCCATGTTGGCTTCTTCCTGGAGAGGAGGGTGGATGCTCCAGTTAGCCAGGATGGGGCCCTGAGGTCTGTGGACAGAGCCCAGGATCTCAAGAGTTGACCAGTTGGAGCACGTTGCCCTCTGGTGAGGGGCTGCTCCTTGTGCTTCAGAATTCCATCCCGGGTACCCTGACCATTGTTAATAGCACCAGGCTGGTCTGATAGGAGTCTTTCTGAGCCCTGGAGTGTGATGGAGCAAGGAGAATCTTCCTGCCTAAAATAACCTTTCCCTCCCATTTTGAACATGATGAACTGTCATTCCTGGGGTGGATGAGCAATGAGTTACATTTCCCTGTTGGGAGACCCAGGTGCAGAGTTTCGGCGTTGATGCTTATTCTTTGCCTTTCTGATGTTTGAACCTCAGCCTTTCTTACCGCTCTCTGGGGGATGCTTCTGCTGATCTGGAGGTGAATCACTGGGTAGGGCACACATTTTAGAAAAGGAAAAAGAGATGTGGATGGTGGCTTGGTATGTGTGGGGGCAGGAACTGAGGACTCGCCTGTGAAAGGGTTAATGATATTTGCCCTGGGCCAAGCCCCAGGAGCTAGAGTCAGGCAGACAACTGGATGAGTCAGGCAGAGGCGTTTCATAGTTCTTCCAGCCTCGTGGCTGAAGGGCCCCTGGGAGAGGATCCTGTACATTGAAGTGGAGATCCTGGATCAAGCACATTTTGTTCTGGGCTCCAATGAACAGCCATGTTGGTCCCACCTGCTACGCTCCGCACCTGTCTCACTTGTCTTGAGGGTGATGGCCCAGGGGTGATGGTGAACTTGAAGAGCCTGGGGTGTCTCTGCTTTATGACTTCTTATCCTCACTCTTTTGAACATTTCACGTTCTCTCCCCAGCTCTCCACTGACCTTACTGATGGTTTGCCCAGCTGTGCCATCTAGAGGGCTGGGACTGAGAGATGGTCGGTGGTATTGAGTTTGCAGGGTTGGCTTGTACAACCCAAAACAAATCTCACAGCTTCTGAAATGGTGTCAGACCTGGTGCAGGGGGGTTACGTGTCCTGCCCATGAGACCTTCGTCCCAACCCTCAAGCTAACATGCTAGCCATGGTGCTTCTAGCACACCTGTGCCCTGAGTTAGGGCTGGTGAGAAGCTGCCCCCAGCAAGCCTTTGCCACCTCACCTTGTCAAAGCTGTCCTAGTTTGAGTAGCTTCTAGCTCCCCAAATATGTACAGACTTCACTTCTAAAGCCCTCCCATTTACATATAAAGGGCAGGTTCCCTTCTCTAGAATCATCTAGAGCAATGCTCAAATGCTTTAGCTTTAGAGATTCCCCTCTCGTCCCCCAGGTTCTAGTGGAAAGGACAGTGGACTCAGAATTACATTTGACTCCTAGTTTCTGGGGCTTCTCTGTCAGCTTTCTTCCGCTCTGAACACAATTATCCCTCCTTGTCCCTTCCAGTGAGAAGTAACCTTCAACTTGACAGAGAAAACTACCCTTAGCAGTGGCTCTGCCCATACAGGACATAGGATTAGGTGAGCAGTCTGCCCAATTAATTTATAATCTGAGGCTGCCCCAAGACACATCAAATCCAGATGTGGTTCGTACACTGGTGTAGGGGAGACCAGCATTATAGAGACACAAGGGCTTTTAGAGATGGATCTGTTAAACATCAGAACCCTGGAGGGGAGGGGCAGCATGGTACAGGGAAAAGGCATGGGCACAGAATCCAATGCATGGTTCACATCTTGCCTCTCTCTGCCTAGATGCGGGCAGGTTACTTAACTTTTGAGCCCAGCTTTCCAATCTGTAAAATAAGGATGTCACCCCCCCTTGCAGGGTTGTCATGAGGACTGAATGAGGTGATGTATGTGAAGTCCTTGTATTGTACCTAGGACAATAGCAGACATGTAAGAAATGGTAGCTACTAGTGTTATTAAATGGCCTAATTTTTAAAAATTTAAACAAAAACTGTGTGCTTATTTTAAATGATTTCAACGATATAGATGAACATAGAGAAAAGCTTGTCACCCCACATCCCAATCCCATAGCATTCAGGTGTTTTTCTATGTTGTAGATAGATAGCATATTCTTAACAGAAAGGACTGATCAAATTATGTATTTTTGTATACTAATATCTTCTTAGTATATAGTCACATATATAGTTATATATCATTAAATTGCCTTCTATATATCTTTTAAATATCTGAGTTATTTCAAATCCAAAAAGATGGTACTGTTAAAGTGCTGCACTCAATATGCCAGCAAATTTGGAGAACTCAGAAGTGGCCACGGGACTGGAAAATATCGGTTTTCATTCCAATTCCAAAGAAGGGCAATGCAAAGAATGTTGAAACAGCTGCACAATTGTGCTCATTTCACATGCTAGCAAGGTAATGCTCAAAATCCTTCAAGCTAGGCTTCAACAATATGTGAACCTAGAGCTTCCTGATGTACAAGCCGGATTTAGAAAAGCCAGAGGAACCAGAGATCAAATTGCCAGCATCCCTTGGATCATAGAAAAAGCAAAGGACTTCCAGAGAAGCATTTACTTCTGCTTCATTAACTATGCTAAAGGATTTGACTGTGTGGACACAGCAAACTGTGGGAAATGCTTCCTCCTGAGAAACCTTTACGCAGGTCAAGAAGCAACAGTTAGAACCAGACATGGAACAATGGACTGGTTCCAAATTTGGAAAGGAGTACGCCAAGACTGTATATTGTCACCCTGCTTATTTAACTTATATTCATAGTACATCATGCGAAATGCTGGGCTGGATGAATCACAAGCTGGAATCAAGATTGCCAGGAGAAATGTCAATAACCTCATATATGCAGATGACACCACTCTAATGGCAGAAAGTGAAGAGCAACTAAAGAACCTCCTGGTGAAGGTGAAAGAGGAGATTGAAAAAGCTGGCTTGAAACTCAACATTCAGAAAATGAAGATCATGGCATCCAGTCCTATTACTTCATGGCAAATAGATGGGGAAACAATGGAAACAGTGACAGACTTTATTTTCTTGAGCTCCAAAATCACTGCAGACAGTGACTGCAGCCATGAGATTAAAAGATGCTTGCTCCTTGGAAGAAAAACTATAACAAACCTGGAGAGTGTATTAAAAATCAGAGACATCACTTTGCTGACAAAGGTCCGTATAGTCAAAGCTATGGTTTTTCCAGTAGTCATGTATGGATGTGAGAGTTGGGCCATAAAGAAGGCTGAGCGCTAAAGAATCGATGCTTTCGAACTGTGGTGCTGGAGAAGACTCTTGAGAGTCCCTTGGACTGCAAGGAGGTCAAACCAGTCAATCTTAAAGTAAATCAACCCTAAATATTCTTTGGAAGGACTGATGCTGAAACTGAAGCTCCAATACTTTGGCCACCTGATGTGAAGAACCGACTCATTGGAAAATACCCAGATGCTGGGAAAGATTGAGGTCAGAAGGAGAAGGGGGCAACAGAGGATGAGATGGTTGGGTGGCATCACTGACTCAACAGACATGAGTTTAAGCAAATTCCAGGAGATAGTGAAGGATAGGGAAGCCTGATATGCAAAGAGCTAGATGCAACTGAGCAACTAAACAACAATATATCTTTTATGCATATTTTTAAAGTAACACATGTGTATTATCTGGTTTGACAAGCCAAGTTATATCACAAGGCTCATAATAAAAAATAAAGCTCTCCTGCTCTTGCCTTTCTTACTCCCTGAATCTCCATCCTGGCTAGTGATCTTCTTGAGGGGAGGTACTGGTTTTATTTATATTTGAACACTCTGTACTTAGCACAATGCATATGGGCCCTCTATACATGTGGGCTTTTGGGGGGGAAGGATTTAAGTCAACACTTATTATAGAACATGACATTCTACTAAGAAAAAAATATGCAGCTGAAACCCGTTTCAAATGGAATCATTTTATAGCAGTTCGGACAGGCTGTCCAAATCTTTGGCTATATCATACGGAGATTTTATTGCCTGGAATGTGGCTTTTGGTTTAGATTTTCAATTTTAACGTGTCTATTTCTGTTTTGCTATAAAGAGATTTTATAGTAGTGAAATTGAACTTTATATTAGTTAGATTAGGTTAGCTATGAGAAACAGACACCCAAAGTAACAGTAGCTGAAATAAATCTGTTTCTCTTGTATGTAAAGGTCTTAACAGGAGACCAGTCCATGGCTGGCACAGCATCTCTGTTCCATGAGCCCTAGAATCCTTCCTGTCTGTACCTCTGCCAGCCTTTGGGCATGATCTTCTCCTCCTAGTCCAAGATGGTAGCTCGATCTCCAGCTATCACATTCATGTTCCAGGCAGCACAGGGTAGGAAGGGATGAAAAGAAGAGCCAAAAGCCCTGAGCTGATGTCCTTTAAGACAGGTTACAGAAAGCAGTCACATGATACTTCTTAGTCACCTGGCTGTACCTTGGAACAAGGTGCCTAGGAAATGTTAATGTTATCCGTGGCCAGGTGCCCATCTTGAAATGGAGGGTTCTGTTACTATGGGAGGAGGGGAGCATAACCACTGCAGGGCGACTGGCAGTCTGGGTCACACGTTTTAAGCTCTTTTCCTACCATTAATCCCTTGTTAGCCCTTTCATGATACGCTGCCAGGATTGCTAATGTGGCAGTTCGTTTCTGCTGTGTTTCCACTTTGTTTTCTTTCTCACAAATGCTGCTGAGTCTGTCCTTCTTTTTTAACCCTTCCTTGGAGGTGCTCACCCATCCATCCCTCTGGAGTCAGAGGCTTTGGGACACCTGTTTCTTCAATGGGAGATGACAGCAGACGAGTGGACCCTTTCCCCAGGGGCAGTAACCAGCTGTTTTTTTTGCAGAATGGGCTTCCGGTGGCAGCCTGGCCATCAGCAATTCCCTATGGTGGGCAGCAGACCCAGGGGGAGGGGACTGCTGCTAGGTGCCTTTGAATCTAAAGGCACTGTAGAAAGGATGAGTATTCATATTTCTGTTTTTAAAAGGTGTGTAGGTGATACTGTGTTGGTAAAGTGCAAACTCATTTAAAAACACTTTTCTCCGGGGTGTTTCATATAGCCTGGTAGTCTGGGGCTCTCCTTGTGCTTTTATTCAGACCTGGGTTATGTCCGGTCCCTACCTCTTGCCCCGCTGTGGACCAGCCTGTCTTCATGTCACTCTCCATATTTGCCGTGCCTTCCAGAATGGTTGAGACAATTGAATAAGATTATGCACATGAATCATTTAGTGCCCTGCACACACGAAGGCTCCCATAAGCATGAGCTCTGGTTAGTGTTTTCTTCTTAATCAACACACACTATAAGTACAGCTGTCGTCATAATAGAATTTTTTTTAAGCTGAAAGGACATATTTTAAAAGGTCAGGAGTGATTGATGGCGCCTCTGGTGAATCCAATGTAACCAGTCCTCAAACACGTATTTGGGGCTACTGCCTTAACTGACTTAATTAGAAATCTTTGGGGATAGTTAATATACATTTGTTCGTTCAGGACCATTATTTTTTTGAACACTTATTAGGCCTCTTCAGGTTACAGAAGGGGGGCCATTACAGTTCAGATTTGCCCTGGCACTTGGACAAAATCCCTCCTCTTACCGAGTTCTCTGGCTTTGCCAGGAATGCACTGCACACGTCCCTTCACTTTGGTTTCCTCTTTTGTACTGAGAGAGTGGATCCGAAATCCCCAACCACCCGATTCGCCCCATCTTTCTGTAGTTCTCCCGACAGGGATTTCTGGCTGCCTGCGCCCAGGGTTTGCCGGGAAGCCCCGTTTTCTTTGCTGGCTGTGCCCGCAGAACTCAGCGCAGCTCTGCTCTGCTCACAGTGCTGAACCCGGCTGGGGCCGCAGCGGCCGCCGGCATCTCCCTGCCGCCTCCGGGCAACGCCACACCTCTCCCGAGGCGGAGAGTCAGGGAGTCTAGGCGGTGAATCATTTGCCTCGGTGAGCAGGTCCGTCCAGCCTCTCTCGGCCTCGCCGGGGGGGACAGAGTGGGCCGGGGGCCAGGGTGGGGACAGAGAGGCCGGGGTTGGGTGCTGGCCGTGCTCTCACCGCACGCGAGTGGCCAGTGAAGTGAGGCTCTTCCACGTGGCTCCGGCTGATTCAGCCCCACAGCGAGCCTGCCGTGGGGTTTTACTGCCGGTTCTCTGGAATGCTGGATGGGGCTGAGCCCGAGGTCTTCTTTCATCCTCTGGAGACAACGGGCTGCAGGAAGCAGTGTCTTCGGGGCTGACTCAGGCACCCTAAGGCCTGGCTGGGTCTGGTGAGGAGAGCTTTTCTCTGGGCTAGAATCCTCTGGTCTAATGCCTCTGGCCTAATAGCCCTTAAGTGTAGCTGGCCTTCAGCTCAGATGGGTGGGGGAGCTGCGCTGACCCCCGGGAGAGACTATCACAGCTTTCAAGGAATTACACTCTTGAGAAGGTCAGAGGTGGGCCACAGGGGCCTGGTGAAGATTGCATAGCACTGAGGCCAGAAAGCCAGGCATTCTGGTTCTTCATCGGTTGCTTTTTCCCTTTCTGCCTTGCTGTGGCTCAGAGATTGTTCTGGGAAGGTGCTTGCCTCTCAGTTGAAAAAAAAAATTCAGAGAACAAAAAAGAGGTCGTTAGAAATTAAAGTCATGATAGGGGAAATGAGAAGCCTAATAGAAGGGTTAGAAGACAAAGTGATGACATTTCAGGAAGAAGATCAAAAAGAGAAAAAAGAAAGAGTAGAGGAGAAAAGATTAGAAGATTGGAAGATCAATAAGAAAGCCTAAGACCTAAACAATAGAGGCTCCAGAGAGAGAAAATAGAGAAATATGGGGAAGAAAACAACAGTGAAATACTTCAAGAAAACTCCCTGTAACTGAAGAACATGAGTGTTCAGATTTGAGAGGACTCACAAAGTCTTCACCCAAGGCGCATCCCTCTGATACTTCAGAACACTGGGGATTAAAAAGAGACTCAAAATTTCCTGAAAGAAAAAGACACGTCACATACAGAGCATCAGGAAGCAAAGTGGCTCCAGATTCCTGAACTGCAGTGTTGGAAGCAAGAAACTGATGCATGATGCCTTCAAGATGATGAAGGAAAATCTCATCATTTATGCCAAGTATGGGGATAGAATGTAGAACTTTTATAACAAAAAAGTGTACCTTCCGTGCATTCTAAGGAGCTGTTGGAGAATGCCTATCACTAAAGTAAGAGAAGAAAGCAGCAGAAAGAGAAAGCAGGGTACAGGACAGAGGATACCCATGAAGGGAAGCCCCCGAGGACTGTGAAAGGAGACCCCAGGAGTGGAGCTGTGCATGGGACATAGAGGGGGCAGTTTAGATCTGGAAGTGTGACTGAGGACTGTCATCTCCAACTCGCCTACTGCCACTGTTCCGTCAGTTTAACCTGAGGAATGACTACCTGGGGATCCTCATCAGGATTCTTATCCATACTTGGCTGTCTTGCTCATGTGCTCATGAAACTCTGTTGCCTGGATAGACAAAAATGTTTTCTCTGACCAACCCCAAGAACCTGAGGTAGGCCCAAGTGAATTTAGAAACAGAAAATAGAGGGATTCCACCCCCCACAAACATATTTCTGATGGATGTCCAGTGTCTGCATCTCTCCCCACAATTCCCTGCAGTCAACTTTCCCCACTGTGGCCACCTACCCAGTTTTTCTAGCCCTCATATATGATCTTGCTTACTGACTTTCTCAAGAAGGGCTCTTGTCAGTTCTCCGGGACCATGGCCAGACACTGTTTAGCTTATTTCCTTGAGAGCTTTCTTCTAGCAAAGGCAATATTTTTTACTGTATTGTGGGTCAAATTGTGTCTCCCTAAAAATGACATGCTGAAGTTCTAACCTGTGGATATGACCTTATTTGGAAATAGTCTTTGTTTTTTTTTTTTTTTCTTTTGGCCATGTAACGTGGCTTGTGGCCTCTTAGTTCCCCAGCCAGGACTGAACTCAAACATTCTACAGCAAAAGTACAGGGTGTCTTAACCACTGGACCTCCAGGGAATTCCAGAAATAGGGTCTCTGTAATCAAGTGAAGATGAGGTCCTGTGGTATGAGAACTGGCCCTTGTCCAATGCTTGGTGTCTTTATAAGAAGAGAGAATTTTGGATAGAGACACACAGTGATGGGAATGCCATGTGAGGACCAGAGACAGACACAGAGGGCAGATGGCCAGTAGAGAGATTGGAGTCATGCTGCCCTAAGCGGGGGAATGCAGAATTGCTGGCAGCCACCAGGAGCCTGAAGAGGCAAAGGAGGGTTCTTTCCTGTACAGCCTTTGGAGGTAGGGAATGCCAACACTTTGATTTTGGACCAGAGGTCTTGCTTCAGACCTGAGATTCAGTAGATTTCTGTTGTTTTAAGCCGCCATATTTGTGTTAATTTGACAGCAGCCCCAGGAAACTAGTACACCTGGCTACATTTGTGCTTGTCACTTGCTTTTTCAAAACTAAATTACATCTTAATTCACAGATGTATACATAGGGGGTAAGATAACAGGGGCGAATAACTGAAGTCACAGCAAGGAGATCAAATCAGTCAGCCCTAAAAGAGATCAATTCTGAATATTCATTGGAAGGACTGATGCTGAAGCTGAAGCTTCAATACTTTGGCCACCTGATGAGAAGAGCCAACTCATGGAAAAGATCCTGATGCCTTGAAAGACTGAGGGCGGGAGGAGAAGGTGGCAACAGAGGATGTGATGGTTGGATGGCATCACCGACTCAATGGACATGAGTTTGGGCAAACTCCAAGAGATAGTGAAGGTCGGGGAAGCCTGGTGTGCTGCAGTCCATGGCATCGCAAAGAACCAGACAGGACTTAGTGACTGAACAACGGTAGAAGTCAAGATTGTGAGATATCTGGAGAGAGGGGAAGGGATGTGATGGAGAGGAACATGTGGAACTTCTAGGGACTGAATGGAGTCAGATGGGTTTTCATCTTATTCTTTAAATCCTATGTGTTTTATACACCCTTTCATGTGTATATATACTTGACAGTAAGCTTTGAAAAAAAAAGACTAAACCAAGCAAAACACAGCTCTCAAAACAGAATTGGACCTATTGTTCAATCTGGGAGAGATGATGTTGAATCATTTGGGCTAAATGAAAGCTTGGGGATGTGGGAACCTTGGAGCCAAGGTGAACATTTAGCGACTCAAAGTCCCTTGTGCTAATGGAGATGAATAATTAATAAGGAATCTCAAAATGATAACTCATCAACCAAAGCTCAATTTCCCATTAGGACATATGGGAAAGTCTCCTCAGTTATGCCAAGTTTGGAGAGCCTGGCCTCCAGCTAAATGATGCTTGGTTGGACTCTCAAAGTCCTTTGTGGCCCCCCTGCCTGATTCATTCGCTTCTCCCTCTGTTGTTCTAGCGGGGGATGGACTTGAGATCCTTGGTGGTGGTCTGTGTTAGAGAACATCAAATCCCATAGAAAGTCATTCACCCTCTCTGAATTCATGGAGGATCAAGATTCATTTTGGTGCGAGTTTGCCTTTATTCCTTTCTAACCCTTTTCTTTCTAACAGAGGCACCTGGTCTTAGACTCAGAACTTTGACTAGTGCAGGATCTGCTAAAACTTACATTAATTTTTGTTCTCATTTTATTTATTTGCACAGGTTACCTGATACTAGGAGAATATTTGTTTTTTTCCACTTAAAATAATGATATAAAATGTCTTCTTTTAGTAATTTTTAAAAAGTCAGATTAAAGAAAAGTACTAAGTAAATGGATATAGGTGGTAGCCTGTCTGGAAATAGTGTCCTTGGTTTACTGAGGTTTGGAAAACTGTGATTATCTTACTGCAGATAGAGTAAAACGTGAGCCCTCAGTTGACGCACATGTCGTCTTGAGCTGATCCTCAGATTTGTCACATATCTTTGCATACATCATGCAGGGGGCACTTAAGGACAACATCTCTATCTTATCTATCCTTGGGTCCCCCCTCCCGCCTGACAGCAGCAGGATGTATTCGTCACCAGTAACCCTGGCTGAGGTAGTCCCCCTTTCTCTGGTCTTGTTGTCTTGCCTGGTACCCACCCGGCTCCCCTCAGTGCTTCACGGTAGGATAATGTAGGAGAGATGTCCCTCCAGCCCCAGCAGCAACAGGATGAGGAAGTGGATAGTCTGAGAAGGTGCACAGAGACTGCTTCAGTGAAATAAGGGACCGGCGAGGGGTCGGTTCTTTCTGAGAGCATGGTCCTCTGCTTGGTTCCTGGAGGGGCGTTGGCATGAGTCTCAGAAAAAAGAGAATTGAGTTTCTGCCTTCTAGAAATTATATTCCATCACATTCTAAAGGGAATGATGAGACAAGTCCACGCAGCAGTTGGGAATCATTCAAAGAAGCATGTAGGGGACTTCCCTGGTGGTCCGGTGGTTAAGACTTTGCTCTCTTAGTGCAGGGGGTTGGAGGTCCATCTGTGGTCAGAAAACTAGATTCTGCATGCTGCAACTAAGATTCTACATGCCATACCTAAGACCCAGTGGTCAGAAACTAAGACCTGGTGCAGCAAAAGAAAAAAATCTTTAAAAATCTTTAAGAAAATAGTATATAGTGTTAAATTATATGGTACTGGTTTTGGGTGCTGAAGGAATACTTCATGAAAAAGGAAAGCAGTGAAGACTAGTTGATTAATGACAGCATTAGGGATCAGGTGGAAATTGAGCTAAGCCATAAAGATGTATAGGATTTCTTCCTGTTCTCTGGATGGCACAACACGTGAAGAGAGATCCGGCCTCGGAACACCTCTCCATCCTTCACTCGCTGTGGGCAGCTGACTTAACCTCTCTGTGTCTGTTTCAGCACAGGTGTAATAGGGAAAATAATTATGCCTACTTTATAGGGTTGGTTTAAGGATTAACTAAGGTAATGGCATGGAGAAGGCAATGGCACCCCACTCCAGTGCTCTTGCCTGGAAAATCCCATGGATGGAGGAGCCTGGTGGGCTGCAGTCCATGAGATCACTAAGGGTCGGACACGGCTGAGCGACTTGACTTTCACTTTTCACTTTCATGCATTGGAGGAGGAAATGGCAACCCACTCCAGTGTTCTTGCCTGGAGAATCCCAGGGACGGGGGAGCCTGGTGGGCTGCCGTCTACGGGGTCGCACAGAGTCGGACACTACTGAAGCGACTTAGCAGCAGCAGCAGCAAGGTGATGGCAAGCTCTTTACATACATCATGTAAAGAGCATAACTCCACTACAGGCTTGTACCTTGGAGACATTTCGGATTTGGTTCCAGAACACCACAGTGAAGTATCACAATAAAGCAAGTCACATGAATTTTTTGGGTTCCCAGTGCATATAAAACACAGGCTACACTGTGTTGTAGCCTATTGAGTGTAGTCTATTATGTCCACAAAACAACGTACATACCTTAATTAAAAATACTTTCTTGCTAAACAATGCTAACCCTTATCTGAAGCTTCAGTGAGTCATAATCTTGTTGCTGGTGGAGGGTCTTGCCTCAGTGTTTATGGCTGCTGACTGATCAGGGTGGCTGTACCATTTCTTAAAATAAGACAGAGATGTTTACAGGATTGATTGACTTTTTTTTTGACAAATGATTTCTCTGTAGCATGCAGTGCTGTTTGATAGTTTTTTACCCACAGTAGAATGAAATTGGAGTCAGTCCTCTCAAACCCTGCAGCTGCCTTATCAACTAAGTTTTATGTAATATTCTACCTATGTTGTTTCAACAGTCTTCACCAGAAGTAGATTCCATTTCAAGAAACCACTTTGTTTGCTCATCCATTAAGAAGCAGTTCCTCATTTGTTAAAGTTTTATTATGAGGCAGCAGCAATTCAGTCATGTGTCCAGGCTCTACTTCTAATTCATGTTATTTCTTCTCCTTCCATCATATCTGCAGAGACTTCCTCCACTGAAGTCTTGAACCCTTCAAAGTCATCCATGAGGGTCAGAACCAACTTCTAAATTCCTGTTAATATTGATATTTTGAACATCACTAGTGTTCTTAATGGCATCGAGAATGTTGAATCCTCTCCAGAAGTTTTTTAATTGGCCTTGTGCAGGTTCATCAGATACATCACTGTGGGAGCTATAGTCTTAAGAAGTGTATTTCTTAAATAATTTTAAGATTTGAAAGGCAAAGTTGCTCCGTGCTCCGTGGGGCACAGAATGGATGTCGTGTGAGCAGTTGTGAAAGCAATAAGAAACTCATTGTACTTCTCCACCAGAGCTCTTGGGAGGTCACACGTATTGTCAGTGAGCAGTAATATTTTGAAAGGAATCTTTCTGAGCAGTAGGTCTCAACAGTGAGCTTAAAATAATCAGTAAACCATGTTGTAAACAGAGGTGCTGTCATCCAGGCTTGCCTGGTACCCATCCGGGTAAATTTAGCATGACTCTTAAGGTCCCTAGGATTTTTGGAATGGTAAATGAACACTGGCTTCAACTTGAAGTCATCCGTTTCATTAGCCCCTAAAAGAGTCTGTCCTTTGAAGCTTTGAGATCATGCATTGACTTTTCTTCTCTAGCTATGGAAGTCCTAGGTAGCAGCTTCTTCTAATATAAAGCTGTTTCATCTACACTGGAAATCTGCTGTTTAGTGGAGTGACCTGCCTTAAAGATCTTAGCTAGATCTTCTGGAAAACTTGCTATAGCTGCTACATTAGCACTTGCTGCTTTACCTTGCACTTTTATGTTATGGAGATGGCTTCTTTCCCTAAACCTCTTGAAACAACTTCTTCTAGCTTCACACTTTTCTTCTGCAGCTTCCTCACCTCTCTCAGCCTTCATAGAATTGAAGAGTTAGGGCCTTGCTCTGGAGAAGGCAATGGCACCCCACTCCAGTACTCTTGCTTGGAAAATCCCATGGACGGAGGAGCCTGGTGGGCTGTAGTCCACGGGATCGCTAAGAGTCGGACACGACTGAGAGACTTCCCTTTCACTTTTCACTTTCATGCATTGGAGAAGGAAATGGCAACCCACTCCAGTGTTCTTGCCTGGAGAATCCCAGGGACGGGGGAGCCTGGTGGGCTGCCGTCTATGGGGTCGCACAGAGTCGGACACGACTGAAGCGACTTAGCAGCAGCGGCAGCGGCAGGGCCTTGCTCTGGATTAGGCTTTGGCTTAAGGGAATGTTGTGGCTGGGTTGATCTTCTATCCAGACCACTCAAACTCACTCCATATCAGCAATAAGGCCATTCTCTTTCTTATCATTCGTGTGTTCATTGGGGTAACACTTTTAATTTCCTTCAAGAGTTTTTTCCTTTGTATTCGCCATTTGAACAACTGATGCAAGAGGCCTGGCTTTTGGCCTGTCTTGGCTTTTGACATGCCTTCCTCACTAAGCTTAATCATTTCTAGCTTTTGATTTAAAGTGAGAGAGTTTCATCTGAATACCTAGAGGCCATGCTGCTGCTGCTGCTAAGTCGCTTCAGTCATGTCCGACTCTGTGCGACCCCATAGACAGGAGCCCACGAGGCTCCCCTGTCCCTGGGATTCTCCAGGCAAGAACACTGGAGTGGGTTGCCATTTCTTTCTCCAATGCATGAAAGTGAAAAGTGAGAGTGAAGTCGTTCAGACGTGTCTGACTCGTAGCAATTCCACGGACTGCAGCCTACCAGGCTCCTCCATCCATGGGATTTTCTAGGCAAGAGTACTGGAGTGGGGTGCCATTGCCTTCTTGACTAGAGGCCATAGTAGGGTTAATAAATGGCCGAATTTCAATATTGTGTCTCAAGGAATAGGGAGGCCTGAGGAGAGGGAGAGAGATGGGGGAACAGCTAGCTGGTGGAGCAGTCAGAACACACACAACATTTACCAATTAAGTTCACCATCTTTTGTGGGCATGGTTCATGGTTCCCTAAAACAATTACAACAGTAAGAACAAATGTCACTGATCACAGATCACCATAATAAGCATAATAATAATGAAAAAGTTTGAAATATTGCAAGAATTATCAAATGCGACACAGAGACATGAAGTGAACAAATGCTGTTGGAAAAATGCCACCAGTAGACTTTCTCAATGCAGAGTTGTCACAAATCTTCAATTTTGTTTAAAAAATACAGTATCCATGAAACACAATAAGACGAAGTACAATGAAACGAGCTAAATCTGTATATAATAAGTGATCAATAACGGTTAGCTATCATTATTATTTAATCAACCATTTGATTTAGTCACTCAGTCATGTCCAACTCTTTGTGACACATGGTCTGTAGCCCACCAGGCTCCTCTGTCCATGGAATTCTCCAGGCAAGAATACTAGAGTGGGTTGCCATTCCCTTCTCCAGGGGATCTTCCCTACCCAGGGATCGAACCTGGGTCTCTCATATTACCGGCAGATTCTTTACTGTTTCAGCCATGAGAGAAGCCCATGTATTTATACAGTAAAGATGTATTGCATGGTTATTATGTGTCAGGGCCTGCCAGGCTTTCCAATAGAGTTCTCAATACTTTGAACTCAGAGTCCCGTGGTTTCCACATACATATGAGACCCTTAATCATAATAGTGGTAACGATAGCTGTAATGTCCTGCGTGCCTATTTATTTATGTGTCAGGCACTCTGGTGGGTGCCTTATCACTGTATTGCCATTAATCTTTATCCTCGTTTTATAGAAGCAGGAATAATGATGCAGAGTTTATGAAACTTAACAAGCGTTGCATGGAAAATGTCAAGCCTGGAATTTAGATTGCCTGTTTTTGTTTTTGTTTTTTTCTATTCTCACTGACTCTTGTTACTGTCACCCTAGCCCATTATGTCCCAGATTGAACTTGGCTTCCTCAAATGGGTTTGTCTTTCTTTCTTTTCTTTTTTTTTGGGTTTGTCTTTCAACTTCTCAGTTAGGGGTACTGCTATTCTACTTATTATCCATATCTGAAAGACAAAAGATGTCTTCCTTCTGTGTCAAGCCCCTATAAGTGATTAATCACTAGGATTTGAGTTCAATGCATCTTTTTCTTCTCTTCCTCTGCCTGGCCAGACCCCTCTTGACTTGTATTTGTTAGTTTTCAACATTTGTTCTACTGCACCCCCCACAAGAGGGGGGTTTATACGATATGCTTTCATGGAATTCACCAGATTTTGATAAAAGATCATTAAGTTTTCTAAGAAGTAAAACCACAGTAGTTTGTTACTGCTGCATCTGTGTTTGTCAGCAGTAGACGCTTGGAATGGGCTCACAGCAGTGGTGTAGATAAGTAAGCTGCTCTGAATATAACCTTTCTCTTTTACCTAGGAAAACATGTTTGGAGGAAACTATGCTCCACTCTGTTTTAAAAAGTAAAGCTTTCCCTTTTAGCAAACAGTGCTGGGAAAATTGGATATTCACATGCATAAGACTGGCGCTGGACCCCTATCTCATATGAATACAGAAATTAACTAAGAATGGATTAACGACCTAAATATGAGAGCTGAAACCATAACACTCTTAGAAGAAAACATAGGGGCAAATCTTTATGAACTTGGATCTGGCAGTTCTTTGGTATTACATCAAAAGTAGAAACAACAAAAGGAAAAATAGGTGAAGTGGACTTCATCTAAATTAAAAACTTTTGTACATCAAAGACCATTACCAAGAAAGTAAAACGCCTGTAGAGAGGGAAAAATACTTGCAAATCATGTGTTTGATAAGGGTCTAGAATCCAGGATATATAAAGAACTTATAACTCAGCAAAAGAATGACAGACATTTCTCCATAGGAGATGTACAGATGGCCAACGAGCATGAGAAAAGGTGTTCAGTGTCATTAGTCATTAGGGAAATGCAAATCAAAACCACAGTGAGATACCACTTTACATCTAGTAGGATGACTATAATAAGAAAAAGGAAAAGGAAAATAGCAAGTATGGTGAGGATGCAGAGAAATTAGAACCCTCATACATTGCTAATGGGAATGTAGAATGGTTCAGCTGCTGTGGAAAATAATGTGGTGCTTCCTCAGAAAGTCCAACAGAGAATTACCATATATCCTAATAATTCCACTCCTAGGTATACACCCCCCAAAATGGAAAACAGGCACTCAAACAAGTATATGTGCACATATATTTATAGCAGCAGATTCACAATAATCAATAGATGGAAACAGCCCAAATGTCTATCAGTGGACAAAAGGAGAAACAAATTATGGTATATACATATGATGGAATACTGTTCAGTCACAAAAAAGGATTAAAGTACTGGTGTGAGCTACAATGTGGGTGAACCTTGGAAACATTAGAAAGCAATTTAGTGGTTGCCAGAAGCTAGGAAGAGGGGAGAACGGGGATGATGTGTGATGATAATGTTCACTTGCTAAGTTGTGTCCAACTCTTTGTGGCCTCATGGACTGCAGCACACCAGGCTTCCCTGTCCTTCACCATCTCCTGGAGCTTGCTCAAACTCATGACCATTAAGTCAGTGATGCCATCCAACCATCTCATCCTCTGCTGCTCCCTTCTCCTCCTGCCCTCAATTTTTCCCACCCTCAGGGTCTTTTCCAATGAGTTGACTCCTCATATCAGGTGGCCAAAGTACTGGAGCTTCAGCTTCAGCATCAGTCCTTCCAGTGAATATTCAGGGTTGATTTCCTCTAAGATTAACTGGTTTGATCTCCTTGCTGTCCAAGGGACTCTCAAGAGTCTTCTTCAGCACCACAGTTCAAAAGCATCACTTCTTCGGCACTCAGCCTTCTTTATGGTCCAACTCTTTACATCCATACATGACTACCAGAAAAACCATGGCTTGGACCATACAGACTGTTGGCAAAGTGGTGTCACTTTTTAATACACTGTCTGGGTTTGTCATATCTTTTCTTTCAAGGAGCAAGCATCTTTTAATTTCACAGCTACAGTCACCGTCTGCAGTGATTTTGGAGCCCAAGAAAATAAAGTGTGTCACTGTTTCCACTTTTTCTCCATCTATTTGCCATGAAGTAATGGGACCAGATGCCGTGATCTTAGTTTTTGAATGCTGAGTTTCAAGCCAGCTTTTTCACTCTCCTCTTTCACCCTCATCAAGAGGCTCTTTAGTGCCTCTTTGCTTTCTGCCATAAGGGTTGTGTCATCTGCATATCTGAGGTTCTTGATATTTCTCCCAGCAATCTTGATTCCAGCTTGTGCTTCATCCAGCCTGGCATTTCACATGATGTACTCTGCATATAATAGCTGTTTAATGGATATGGGGTTTCCTTTTGGGGGTGATGAAAATGTTTTGGTACTAGACAGAGGTGGTGGTTGTATAGCATTGCAAGTATACTAAATGCTGCTGGATTGTTCAATTCAAAATGGTTAATTTTCTGTTATGTGGATTTCATCTCAGTTTTAAAAAACTACCAAAAAACGGCTTTCACAAATTTTGTTGCTTTGATTGTTAATAGTAATACATATTTGGTAGATAACAGTATTTCAGGACACTATTCTTGAGAACCATTGACTGCAACCATCTGCTAGAATTACTGACTGCCAGGATTATAACCTCTCTCCTTTGCTGTGGGCAGGACCCCTAGGCCAGAGATTTCTAACTTCCATGCCTTCAGGGGCCCAACTTGTTAGAACAGATGCTTGAGGTCATCTGGGTGTAAGGCCGCAGAGAGTCATGGAGATTAGGTGGAGCTGGGCTGGACGGGCACTGTCTAAAGGCATTCCAGTTTACACAAACTGCCCTGGGCTGCCTCTTGCCTGTTTGCATCTTTTGACTATCCCTCTTAAGCCATCCAGAGACTAATATATTTAGAAAATCACCTTCAGTAGGCCATCCCATTTCTAAAAGTCAGTCTCCTGTCATAGCATCTAAACTTCTCTGCCTTTCTGTTCCAGCATAGGCTCTGAGAAAGCTCAGCTGGACTCATGAAGCACTGTGAAACCATAACGCTCCTCCCACTGCACCCCGTCCCAGCCACCTGTCCAATCCTGTCACCCCATTGGATCTGTAAGGGGAAGGGCTCTCCCAGAGTCTTCGATTTACAGGTGGCTCAGAGAAATGCTCGGTGACCAGTTACTGCCACTGGGGCGGGCATGGTGTCTTCTCTGGTGCTGCTTCCCCAGCAGTCTGAGTGCTTATTAGTCTGTTATCTCTCTACCCGCAGAGAAGGGGAGAGAGGCACAGAAGAATCTGGGAAGATTTTTGTGATTAGATGAGATATAGACAGTTGTTTGTTTTAACCTCCCAAGCATTTCAAGGCTGGGACCCATTCAGGATGCTGGAAGCTTGGAGTGGGGCGGGGATGTGTCCGGGGTCAGGGGAGCAGGGGAGAGGGTATGGAGGAAAGAAACTTAGTCCATTAGATCCAGGGAGTGGCTGGAGCTGTTTTCTTTTGTGCTTCTATCCCTATAGCTGCTTGTCATCCCTCTTTGGGGCTTCCCTGGTAGCTCAGTGGTAAGGAATGCACCTGCCAAGCGGGAGACGTGGGTTTGATCCCTGGGTCAGGAAGATCCCCTGGAGAAAAAATGGCAACCCACTCCAGCATTCTTGCCTGGGAAATTACATGGACAGAGGAACCTGGTGGGCTACGGTCCATGGGGTTGCAGAGAGTTGGACAAGATTTGGCAACTAAACAACAACAATCTCTCTTTACTGCTGATTTTCTGGAACGCACACAGAACATAGAAAACTTTGACGCACATCTTTCATTGTGTAACAATTTAGTGGACGTGTGCTGGGCACGGTTTAGGGGGCAGGAAAAAAAATACAGTTGTATGACTTGAGGGATTGACATAGAAAACTTTGACCCACATCCTTTCATTGTGTAACAATTTAGTGGACGTGTGCTGGGCGCGGTTTAGGGGGCAGGAAAAGAAAAGTACAGTTGTATGACTTGAGGGATTGACTTCAGCTAAAACCCACCCTCTTCTCCTGCTCTTCGCATTTAGACTTGAACGCCAGAGAGAATCTTCCCTCCTTCTCTGAAATCCTGTGCACAGAGCTCTGAACTCTAGGTGGTTCAGCATCTGGGCCTCAGAGGGGTGCTAACCCAGGGGCCCTGGGAACTGTTCCAGCTGTGGAAATGGAGGCTCGGCTTCCTCACATCCCAGGAGCTCAAATTTAGGGGGAAATCTCTGCCCAAAAGATATGCTTTCATAAGACTTTAAATAAAGTCACTTGCAGAGGCTCAGGGAAACTGTTCAGACACTGTCTGAAAACCTTAGAAGTCCAAAAAGCACCTCCACTCTTGATGGTGAAAGCCCGGGAGTGCCCTGGAAGAGACAGGAAGCCCGGGGAGCTTCTCCTCAGGAGAGTCAGCTGTGACCCCCTGCTCTTCTGTCCTGGGGTGTGAGGGGGCCCTACGGTGTCACGGTAACAGAGGAGGCTCTTGAGTCAGGCTGCCGGGGTTTCACTCCTGTCCTTATTAGTTGAGTGACCTTGCAAAATTTATTTAGTGGCACTGCAGTTTCCTCATCTTTAGAGTAGCCATGGCGATAGTATCTACCTCATAAGGTGGTTGTGAGGGTTGAAGATCATGCCTGCAATATACCTGGCACTAGAATGGATGCATCCGAGGTGTTTAAGGATGGTGGCTCCACCATCCACCCATGGTAGCCGCACGACGGAGCCTGCAGGAGGGGCCCAGAGGAAGGCAGGAGGGCTGTGTATTGCGTGGTTTCCTGTTCTTAATGCAGACTCTCTGGTCTCTTCTATATTCCTTTCCTTGTCCAGTACTGATCCTCCAGAAGGTGGAGAATGGAGACCTGAGCAACAAGGTTCTGAAGATCACTGATTTCGGCCTGGCTCGGGAATGGCACCGAACCACCAAGATGAGCGCGGCCGGGACGTATGCCTGGATGGCCCCTGAAGTCATTCGTGCCTCCATGTTTTCCAAAGGCAGCGACGTGTGGAGGTAAGGTCCAGAGGTGAACAGTCAGCCTTCCCCACGTGTATTTCCACTGCACAGATGCCTCGGGACTTGGAGAATTGGTGCAGAATCCCAGGCACCCCCAAGAAGGTCTGGGTGACCTCTTTAGAGCAATTTCTACTAAATTCCACACTGCTCAATGACAATTTCTAATGCCTCATCAACCAGAAGTCCCTCCAGTGCTGTGGCTGGCACCAGTTCTATGTAGGCTCCTTTGTGTTGGTGACTGATCCCTCAGAAAGACCAGGAGATTCTAGGGCAGTGTGTACTGACCTACAGGATGGTGGGGGACCCAGTCACTCCTGGAGACCTTCCCCACGGTCACCCTGGCTTCCTTAGCATCAGTGGCTGTTACTGATGCACTTGTTCTCACTGTAAGCTCTTCAGCTGATGAGTATTGTTTGCGCTGTCTCTTTTTTCCGGGTGGGCTGGAAATTATCCTTTCCAGTTATCCAGTTAAGCTTTTAGTTAAGGATCTGTCTTATCCATTGAGCATTGATAAAGAAATGGGAAGATGGGTCTCAAGCATGTGCCCAGAACTGCAGAGTCAAAGATTAGACCAACCATCCCTCTAGTTAATGTCAGCCCAAAAGGTCACAAAGACACGGAGCTAAAAATCTTGTTCCCACTAATGGGAGGATGAGCATCTGCAGAGTCTAAGCATCATTATGGCTGTGAGACAGTAGCATCACCTTGGTATACAAAAGAAAAGACTTTAGATCATCTTTAGATCTGTAAATCCTTTAAAGGACTTATAGATCATCATTATATTTTGTCTATGAAGTTGTTGCTTCTCACTGTGTTGTAAAGTGAGCTTGTATGTGTGTGTATTTTAAATAACAGCTTTTTTTTTAATATAAATTTATTTATTTTAACTGGAGGTTAATTACTTTACAATATTGTATTGGTTTTGCCATACATCAACATGAATCCGCCACAGGTATACACGTGTTCCCCATTCTGAACCCCCCTCCCTCCACCCCTCTGGGTTGTCCCAGTGCACCAGCCCCAAGCATCCAGTATCATGCATCGAACCTGGACTGGCGATTTGTTTCCTATGTGATATTATACATGTTTCAATGCCATTCTCCCAAATTTTATTGAAATATTATTCACATACCATAAGGTGTATCTTTTAAAATATATTTAAGTCAATTGTTTTTTTGGGTGAATTTACATTGTTTTACACTAATCATCATTATTAGTTTCCGAAAGCTGCTTTAACAAATTACCAAAAACCTGATGGCTTAAAACAGTAGAAATTTTTAGTCTAGAGGCCAGAAGTCTGAAATTGGTGTCAGTCGAATTGTACTCTCTCCAGAGACTATAGGGCAGATTCTGTTCCAAATAAGGATTCTAGGTATTAGGACTTGGATGTACCTTTTCAGGGCCACCATTCAACCCATGACAAGCAGAATATTTTTCATCACTCAAAAAAGCCCTCAATACCTATTAGCAGTCATTCCCCACTATCTCCTATCCCTACCCTTACTCTCTGGAAACCACTAATTCACTTTCTGTTTCGATGGATTTGCCTGTTTTGGACATTTCGTATAAATGGAATCACATGGTAAGGGGTCTTCTGTGTCTGACTTCCTTCATTTGCATGTTTTCAGGATTCATGTATGTTGTAGCATGTGTCAGAACTTCATTTTTTTTATAGTTGAATAATATCCCATTGTATGGATATACCACAATTTGTTTATTCCTTCATTAGTTGGACTTTTTGGTGGTTTCACTTTTTGTCTAATGTAAATAATGCTGCTACAGACATTTGTGTGAACATATGTTTTCAGTTCTCTTGGGTATATACCTAAGAGAGAAATTTTCTGAGTCATAGGTAATTCTTTATTTAACTTTTTTGGGAAGTGCCAAACAATTTTTTTGTTTACCATGGCTTACCGTTAGCAACACACGAGTGTTCCAATTTCTCTATATCATCTCGACACTGGTTCTTTTTTTATTGTAGCCATTTTAGTGGATGTAAAGTGGTATCTCGTTGTGGTTTTAATTTGTATTCCCTAATTAATGATCTTGAGCATCTTTTCATGTGCTTATTGGTCATTTGTATATCTTCTCTGAATAAATGTGTTCAAATCCTTTACCAGTTTTAAAATTGAGGTATATTGAGTCCTTCCATTTTTATGTTGAAAGAGTTCTTTATATATTCTACATACAAGAACCTTATCGGGTACATGCTTTGCAAATATTTTCTCCCATTCTGTGCATTTTCTTTTCACTTTCTTGATGTTATCCTTTGAAACACAAGCATTTTTAAAGTTTGGTGTCCAGTTTATCAGCTGCTTTTCGATTGGTTGTGCTTTTCGGTGTCCTGTCCAAGAAACCAAGTCATAAAGTTTTATACCTTTGTTTTCTTCTAAGAGTTTTATAATTTTAGCTCTTAACATATAGGTCTTTGTTCCATTTTGACTTAACTTCTGTATGTGGTGTGAGGTGGGGGTATAATTTCATTATTTTTCTTGTGGCTATCTAGTTGTCCCAGCACCACTTGTTGACAGGACTGTTTTTTTCTTATTAAATTGTCTTGACATCTGTGTCGAAAAGCAGTTCACCACAATGTAAGAGTTCATTTCTGGACTCTCACTTCTACTCCATTGATCTATGTGTCTACCATTATGCCAATGTCACCTGGTTTTTAAGTACTATAGCTTTGTAGTAAGTTTTGAAATTAGGAAGTGTGAGTCTTCCAATTTTCTTCTTTTTCAAGATTATTTTGGCTATTTGGATCTCTTCAATTTCCACATGAATTTTAGGATCTTTCTGTCCATTTCTGAAAAGTAGGCAGCTAGAATTTTGTAAGGATTGTGTTAAATCTTTAGACCACCTTGGGGAGTATTGCCTTCTAAGTAATACTAAGTCTTCCAATCCATGAATATGGGATATCTTTCTATTTATTTAGACCTTCTTTAATTTCTTTCAATGATGCTTTACAGCTTCTGAATATTGAATCTTATTTCCATGCACATTAATTACAGGGTGAAGTAGCTATTGTGAAGAAAAGAATATTTGACCAGATCTCATTAGGTTAAGCTATATCCTGATATTCAACTGTTTTTGACCTACAAAAACAGCAATTTCATACACTTCAACTTAACACTTTCATTGCTTGACTGTTGGCTAATTAGATTAGTTGACGTATTAAGCTAATTGGCTGTTACAAAGAGACCTACCAATGAAAGAAATGTGTTTCTTTTTCAAGGAGTAGTCCAGCCTGTCCAAACTGGTGGGACAGCTGTGCCCCTTGAGATTGTTTAGGAACTCAAATTCTTTCAGGATCCCTCAGCATGTTGTTCTCATCCGAACAGTTACATCTGAGTGACAGTTACTTCTGCAGAAGTATTGTATTTATAGCCCACAGAAAAGGAGAAAGGGAGCTTATCCAGGGGAAGCAGCTTGTCTTTAATTTGAAAATGACTCCAAAAGTAGGTATTCTTATTTCCACTTTACAGATGAGATAACTGAGGCTTAGATGATTGAACTCAGTTGCCTGGGTTCACCCAGGTGGTAGAGGTAAAGCTGTGATTTGAACTAGATATGTGTCTCTTGAAAATCTGTGCTTGCAGCCACTTCACCATCTGTGTACTCTTAATCCTGCACTTTGGGCCCCCTCTTCCAAGGGGATTGGCCCATGGCCCATGATGCCTGAGACCTAGTAGGATGTCCCAAGAGGGCCAAAGCATGTCTAGGAACTCAGGACAAAGCTGGTTTCCAAACTCACTTATAATGCATTACTCCTTCAAGAAATGTTTATTTAAAAATTACTTACTCTGTGTTATGACCAAGCAAGTGTGCTCGCTTCCTGCTGCATAATGGAAAGACCTAACACCAAGACTTTTGCAGAGAGAAAAAGTTTTTATTGTAGGGCAGCCAAGCAGGAAGCAGTGCTCAGATCTGTCTCCCTAATCGATTGATCCAATACTTTGGCCACCTGAGGTGAAGAGGCACGTCATTGGAAAAGACCTTGATGCTATAGGAAAGATGGAGGGCAGGAGGAAAAGGGGATGACAGAAGATGTGATGGTTGGATGGCATCACCAACTCAATGGACATCAATCTGAGCAAACTCCAGGAGATGGTAAAGGACAGGGAAGCCTGATGTACTGCAGTCCATGGGGTCACAAAGAGTAGGACAGGACTTAGTGACTAAACAACAACAAATCAATCAGCTGTTGGGTGAGATATTTATGTGGAAGTAGGGAATAAGAGGGGAAGGGACTGGGAAATGATTGGTGGAAAGTGATTTTGAGTTTCTGGAGTTCTCTGCACAGTCTTGACTGCTCTTCATGCCTGTGCAAATTCAGGGGGCTTCCCTACATTACGTGAGGTGGATTTTCAGCTTGTAATGTGTGAAGTTCATTATCTAAGTTCACTACTGGTTGTCCTAGTCCCTCAATGTGCCTTGAAGGAGGCTCTCAGCAGGTTGTTTTCTGTATCTGTGGTTTCCCTGGTTTTCTGCAAAACAAGCTTGATATCCTCCAGGTATCATTTTATTCCTATCTCGTTTCTACCTTATGGGCCTTGAGTGCGAGAGGTAATGGTATGGTTTCAGTGTCAGATGCTGGGCTGAGCCTGAGTCCAGCCACCTTCCCTTGCGCTCTCCTACCTTGCCTTCACTCTGCTGAACTCATCCAGGGCCTTGGGCCTCTGCAGTTGCCAGGTGCCCAGGGCCAGCAGAGTGTGTCTCACTGTTCTTCAAGGATAGTTCTCTGGACCTCTTCCAGGCTGTGATAGGGCGTAGGATGAGAATGGCCCAGACTCCCTCAAGAAGACATTCTTACCCTCTGATTGTGCTGTGCAGGGAGGGCAGTGGTGATAGTTGGAGGGCATCCTCCCATGGTGACTCCTTGCCTGTGGTGTGTAGGATGAGGTGGGGGCATTTTGTTAATTATTTTAAGTTTTTTAAATGACAGAAGGAAAACATGTTCACTGCAGAAAAAAAAAATTAGAAAATATGGATAAACAAAAGAGAAAAAGAAAGAAAAGAAGAAAATCACCCACAGTGCACTTCTAAAGATAATCTATGATGACATTTTGGTGTATTTATTCCTGTTCTCATGATCACCCACCCGTCCCTTAAAATGGGATCATTTCTGTTTTGTGAGCTAACTTTTTGAATGTAATGCAGCATGAACATATTGCCATTTTTTTTTGTATTTATCCTTTTTTACATGAAAGCTCATGCTTTTTGTAAAAAAATGGTTTTGTGTATTTTTTATGATTCTTGCTCTTTGGTTTTTTCTAATATTTATTTTTAAGTAACTTATTTATTTGGCTGTGCCAGGTCTTAGTTGTCATACACGGGATCTTTGGTTTGGGGCATGTGGGATCTATGTGGAATCTTTAGTTGCAGCACGCGGGATCTAGTTCCCTAGCCAGGGATTGAACCTGGGTCGCCTGCATTTGGAGCACGGAGTCTTAGCCACTGGACCACCAGGGAAGTCCCCATATTGCCATGTTAATAAGTATTTATTATGTCAATAAATATATTAATGTGTATATTTGTAAATAAATTAGTAAATATGTTGTCATTTTGAATGAGGGTCTGGTTAACAATAAGAAGAGCAATTGTATGCTACCTCCCAGTTTGCAAAGTGCATTCACGTATGGTAGCTCAGTTGTCTTTGCCAAGATTATTGAACGGTCAGTGTGGTTCCTGCAACGTGGGGTCCCAGCTGATGACCAAGTGCAGGAGCCCATTCAAGGGAACACCGTCTCCTTTTAGAGAGTGGACCCCTGAGCTGACAGTCTTAAAGTCCGTGCAGGTTAATAAGAAAAACAGCCCTGGCCCAGGACAGGTGCAGAATTGCTGACCTTTGGTTCGGAAGGTGTTCACTCTCAGCCTTTCCTTCACCCCTTCCCCACATCCAGCATTACCAGTGGAAAGGATTACTGCACCTCTGAAGGTGGTTAATGATTGACACAGGGTGCATTCCCGAGGGTTTGAGGTTGGGCTCTGAGGACTCTTGGGAAATTACTGGCAGCCCTGTGAGAGCTGGCAGTTCTCTCAGCGGAAGGGATGCTGAAGCAGAGTTCTAGCTAGCTGGTACCGGGAGGCCACTTGTAAATGGTCTTGAACAGACTTCTTGACCTTCTCTTATCCCTGGGAGGGCAAGAAAATAGGCTAAACCCAAGGTAAATCATGTGTACCTCTCCCCAGGGGCTCAGATCCACTTAATGGGTGTTTCTCCAGTCCCCCTTTTGGACTCTAGTCCTGCCAAAGGAATACCAAACCTTCATTTATATCACCCACTTTCTGTTATAAAAATACAGAGGAATATTGGCAGAGGAACACTTTGGTTAATTCATCCCCAGAAGGGCTCCTTCCCTGAATGCTAGTGCCTCTCCAGACGCTTTCTCATTTCAGGCCCTTTCCGTGGAGAAGCACACAGCATTTTCCAGCAATAGGTGGCAGTTTCAGGATGCAGGGTAGTTATTGTTATTTGTTCCTTGCAACTCTTCTGTGAGGTGTTGGGATTGCCAGTTCTGTTACACGGTTGAGGAAACAGGTTTGGAGAGGTGAACTTGCTTTCTCAAGGTCACACGGCTGTAAGTGGTAAAGCAGGCATTTGACTTAAGTCTAAGTCTTTCTTGAGCAGCACTTCTCCCACTTTTCCTCATTGTGGAGCCCTTCAGATGGAGTGGAAAGCCCATGAACAAAGGACCAAGACAGGTGAGAGCAGAGCTGCCCTTGTGGAAGCTGGAGGGGAGGGTCCGTGGCTCCTCCCGCTTCCAGGTGGCCTGAGACATCACCCTGGAGTAGAACTCAGTGTAAAAACCAGAGCAGGCAGGACTCGAGGACACAGACAGGATACGTTTGGATCTTTGGATACGTTTGGATCTTTGAAAACACCCTGTTTTTCCAGGTTGTTAGGGTTGGGATATCGATTGTCTTTGGCTATATGGAAGAAAGGGGTTTGGGGAACATTGAGTTTTCATTCCTCAGGCTAGGAGTAGGCAGTAGTACCAGGAACACACACGGGAATGACTCTAGCATGGAATCTAGGTAGCAGTGCCTAGAACTTGTAGGGGTCCCTGGGTGGGTGCTGCCCAGCGTGGCTGCTGTCTGGATAAGTCACCTGAGAGGTTTGGCCGGAAGTGCCCTGGTGCAGTTCCTGATGATATTTGGGGCTGACTCTGCAGCACCTGGTGCAGCCTGCGGGACAGTCTGGCTGTGCCCTCACTCCTACATCCACGCATCAGCTCATTCACTATGTGAGGGTGTAGGCGTACCGGAGCCTGGGCAAGGCCCTGAGAATGCAAAGGTTACGAACAAGTTGTCCCTGCTCTTTAGGAGACCACAGGCTGGTAAACAAACAACTGAAGGGCTGAGTAACACGTCGGGGTGTCAGGGAAGGCTTCCTGAAGCGTCCAATTGTTCCCATCAGTCTCAGACTAAAATCCAACTTCCTGTCAGGACAAGATAAGACCTGTAACTACCAGTCTACTAGGCTATTTTTTACCCCCTGTCAAAATACATGAAAAAAATGTATAGTATCTGGAGGGCTCACTGGGAGAAAGCCATTGTCCAAGGAGACTGGCCAGTCCACTCTGAGGGTCCCTCTGTAGAGACCCCTGGGATGCCCTGGCACAGAAGTTGCTTTCCTTTGGAGCCATGCCAGGCCACTTGGAGCCCTTTGACGGCAAGTCCACACCCTTTTTTATGCTGATCCCTGGCCTCTCTACCTCCCTTAGCAAAGTTTTGCTCAGGGTTTAGCTGCCCCCTGCCTCTGTCCTGGTCTGATGTAGGTGACCTTCCTTTGCGCCCTCATAGTATTTCTGTTGTGACGTCTCTCTCTGTATTCTAAGCAGTGTTTTTTTTCTGTTCCTTTCTCTGATTTCTTTGTGGATAAGATCTGTGTATTTTTATCCTATATCCTAGTGCTTGGCATTGAGTTTGATGCATAGTAGATGTTTAAAATGAATGAATAAATGGTGGTGCATTTGAATCAGATCTTGAAAGATAATTAGCAGAGTTTATCAAGCAGAAAAATGGTAGAAGGGCAGTCTAGGGAGAAAGAATTGAGAATTGGTCCAGACCCACTATGACTTACTCTATATACGCCCTTAATAGATGTGGCTAAAACTTAACTTTTCTCATCTGAAAAATGATAATATTTATCTTGCAGGTTTGTTGTAGGGATTAAAGATGACACTTGTAAATGTCTTAGCATGCTGTATGTACAAGGTACCATGGTCAAATAGTTACTGGGTTTATTATCCTTTTTAAAATTAATATGTCTTCTTGTTGGTCGATGAGTATTACCAATGAGTATTACCAAAAAATTGAGGTTTGTGTTGCAAATATAAGGAAAGACCCTCTTCAACTGCTCATGGCCTCGTGGTTTCTGTTCCTGAGTTATTCCTGGAAGGATTAAACACTACATGAGTTTGCCTGGTTGTGATTGTGAATTCATAGGATAATTATTCCACTAAACTCTATATTCCTGGTTCTCTAACTCCAAGGACAAATGAAAAGAAATTCTTCATGTGCACTTAGAAGGTAGGGAGGGAACTTGAAGCCTGCCCCGCTCCACCACTGCAGTCCGCCCTTGTGAAACTTGCCCCTTTGAATTAGGCAGAGTTCACTGTTATGGATGCACTCGCGCTGGTCATGGGCAAGAATTTACTCAGCCTAATGGGCACTGAAAGAAATCTTTCGCAGGAACAAAATCTGTTTATTTCTGGTGGTCATCTCTCTGCTTTTCTAAAGCTAAACAAACAATGTATCTGTTGCCATATAATCCAGCAGTCCCACTTCTGGGCATCAGATCAGATCAGATCAGATCAGTCGCTCAGTCGCGTCCGACTCTTTGCGACCCCATGAATCGCAGCACGCCAGGCCTCCCTGTCCATCACCAACTCCCAGAGTTCACTGAGACTCACGTCCATTGAGTCGGTGATGCCATCCAGCCATCTCATCCTCTGTCGTCCCCTTCTCCTCCTGCCCCCAATCCCTCCCAGCATCAGAGTCTTTTCCAATGAGTCAACTCTTCGCATGAGGTGACTTTCCTTCCAAAGAAATCATTCCTTCCAAAGAACACCCAGGGCTGATCTCCTTCAGAATGGATTGGTTGGATCTTCTTGCAGTCCAAGGGACTCTCAAGAGTCTTCTCCAACACCACAGTTCAAAAGCATGAATTCTTCGGCACTCAGCCTTCTTCACAGTCCAACTCTCACATCCATACATGACCACAGGAAAAACCATAGCCTTGACTAGATGAACCTTTGTTGGCAAAGTAATGTCTCTGCTTTTGAATATGCTTCTGGGCATATACCCAGACAAAACTGTAATTTGAAAAGATACATGCACCCCTATGTTCTAAGCAGCACTGTTTACAATAGCCATGGAAACAACCCACATGCCCATCAAGAGATGATTGGTTTAAGAAGATGTGTGTGGTATACGTATTCAATGGACTATTACCTGGCCATTAAAAGGAATGAAGTAGTGCCATTTGCAGCAACATGGATGGACCTGGAGATTATCACACTAAGTGAAGTAAGTCAGAGAGAGAAAGACAAATACTATATATGTCACTTATACGTGGAGTCTAAAATATGACACAAATGAACATATCTACGAAATGAAAACAGACTCACAGATGTAGAAAACAGATTTATAGTTGCCAAAGGGGAGGCGAGTTTTGGATTAGCGTTGCAAGCCATTGTATATAGGATGGATAAACAACAATGTCGTACTCTATGGGCTTTCCAGGTGGCTCAGTATTATAGAATCAGCTTGCCAGTGCAAGAGACATGGGTTCGATCCCTGGGTTGGGAAGATTCCCCTGGAGAGGAAATGGCAACCCACTCCAGTATTCTTGCCTGGAAAATCCCATGGACAGAGGAGCCTGGTGGGCTGCAGTCCATGAGGTCAAGTTGGACATGACCTGGTAACTGAGCACACACAGGCACGGTATAGCACAGGAAAATATATTCAATATCCTGTGATAAACCATAGTGGAAACCAAATGAAAAAGTATACATGTGGGGGGTGTGTGTGTGTATATTATTAAAAAGCAAATACTTTGCCAACAAAGGTCCGTCTAGTCAGAGCTATGGTTTTTCCAGTGGTCATGTATGGATGTGAGAGTTGGACTATAAAGAAAGCTGAGCACTGAAGAATTGATGCTTTTGAACTGTGGTGTTGGAGAAGACTCTTGAGAGTTCCTTGGACTGCAAGGAGATCCAACCAGTCCATCCTAAAGGAGATCAGCCCTTGGTGTTCACTGGAAGGACTGATGTTGAAGCTGAAACTCCAATCCTTTGGCCACCTGATGGGAAGAGGTGACTCATTTGAAAAGACCCTGATGCTGGGAAAGATTGAGGGCAGGCAGAGAAGGGGACGACAGAGGATGAGACGGTTGGATGGCATCACCGACTCAATGGAGATGAGTTTGAGTAAACTCCGGGGGTTGGTGATGGACAGGGAGGCCTGTCGTGCTGCAGTCCATGGGGTCACAAAGAGCTGGACACGACTGAGCGACTGAATGGAACTGAATCACTTTGCTATACAGTAGGAATTAAATACAACATTGTAAATCAACTATACTTACATACAATTTAAAAGAAAATAATATATCTGGTGATTAAAGCTAAAGTTTTCTTAAAGCAGAAAAAAATATATTCCTGGGAGCCTTCCTCTTCATCCAGTTTATTACATTCACAATAGCAACCACAGAATAGCTGTGGCCCTTGAGCAATGATTTAAACAATAGAGCATTCATTTCATGATAGCCTTGTCCAACTGCTCATGTCATTCGCACTTCACAGATGAGGAATTTGAAGAATAAGACTTTGAAACCGAGTATGGTTGACTCCAGAGTTTTTGCTTATAGCCAGTAGGGCTTTTTGCTTATAGCCAGTAGGGCTTGGCCTCCCTTTTATATTACGGCAGTATGTCTGTTCTGTTAGTCTCCCTACATGTTAGAGAAGATGTGGGATGCTCGTCAAAGCCTCATTAGCTATTTCAGTGAAGTTACAGCTGTGGTTCATTGTGTGACTTCTGTCTTCTTCCTCTCCCTAGCTATGGGGTGCTGCTTTGGGAGCTCCTGACTGGTGAGGTGCCCTTCCGGGGAATCGATGGCTTAGCAGTTGCTTATGGAGTGGCCATGAACAAGCTTGCCCTTCCCATTCCTTCTACATGCCCGGAACCTTTTGCCAAACTCATGGAAGGTGAGTGACCCCTGGCTGGAACAAAACTGGAGACTGTTTGACCTTTCTGTCAGCACTGGGTAGACTGTGGCCAGTTCTGCATGACCAGTAACTGGAAGAGGAGGTGAAGTAGGAGTCACTCCAGGAGGAATCCTAAAGACAGTTACAAGAGTTAGCTCAAGAGGATATCAGCACCCTGCTGCACTGGCGTCACCCACGTCCCTTCTGTCCACCTAGTGACCGTAGAGCTTAACTTAGAAACTAAAGGCTGCTATGCAGTGCTTCGGTATATTAGTTAATGCAAAATAAGAAGAATAGTAGCTTTTATTTCAAGACCTCAGTGTCTTATGTGTAGAAATGAAGAAGATCTAAGAAGAGAAAAATTCTAAAAGTCGTCTAGTTAGGCCCTATGATTTTTATCACTGAGAAACCCTAAGCTGAGAAAGGTTAAATGGATAGGTAGCCCCTCCATTAGTTAGGGACTGAGCTGAGAGAAGATAGAATTCACTTTTTCTGGGCCCCCTGCTTGTGCTTTTCATCTCATCAGCACATCAAGGAGGGGGAGGGTAGCTCATTTATTTATGGGAAATTGAGGCCCAAAGTGTAACTACCCATTGTCACGCCTGGAATCATGTATTATACTAACTTGATAAACTGTGGTTGTTGTACTTTACGCAAGAAAACTCTTTGGACTTGCCTTTCTTCTGCTAAATGAGTAGAACAGAGTGGGTGCAGAGTTGCTGTGTTGTGTTTCCAGTTTCACTCCTGATGACTGTGATGCTGGGCAGCTTGCTTTACCTCCTGAGCCCTGTTGGGGGTTCCCTCAATGCCAGTTTCTCTGTTTCTGGAAGAAGAAATAAGAGGTGGTTTTCTGTCAGATGTCACGTGACATCCTAAGTCTTCCATCTGCCTCTGTCCATTCATGCTTCCTGACTCGTGTGCTCCATGCAGATTGCTGGAATCCCGACCCCCATTCACGCCCATCTTTCACGAGTATCCTGGACCAGCTAACTACCATAGAGGAGTCTGGTTTCTTTGAAATGCCCAAGGACTCCTTCCACTGCCTGCAGGATGACTGGAAACACGAGATTCAGGAGATGTTTGACCAACTCAGGGCCAAAGAAAAGGTAAGAAAGAGAAGCAGAAGGCATGTGTTGACTCAGTGGACCTTCTCCACTGGGGCCTCTGAGCAAGGCTGTGATGCGGCCACTCTCCTGCTTGGTTTGTGATATCGAAGCAGCTTTTTCCTTCCTGGCTTTATGTGAAGCGTTCTCCAGGACTCAGGTGTGACCTCAAATGATAAGAGAGTTTTTCTCTCTTTTGGGGATGTGGTAGGAATAAATGGACGAGGGCATGGCAACCCACTCCAGTATTCTTGCCTGGAGAATCCCATGGACAGAGGAGCCTGGTGGGCTACAGTCCACAGGGTCACAAAGACTTGGACACAACTGAAGCAACTGACCGAGCATGCACTCACAGGAATAAGTAAGGGAAGTCATGAGCCCAGAGCTCTCCTTGCAGAGTATCTACTTCACTGTCCAAACTGGAGGAGGAGCACCACTGGGCAAGTACCAACAGGATGTCTCAGTCTGGTGGCTGGACAGATTACGAGAACGTTCTAGAAAGGTGTCTTGGTTCTGCAATGGACTCGTCAAAGGGGGTTAACAGGATATAGGGATACTTGAACACTGAGAACAGTTATCAGAACATCCTGCCAGTGTCTTTGGGGATCAGGATCAGAAACAGCACATGGGCTAAAAATACCATGAGTCTCAAATTATTTGGCATGTTTCATGTTTTTATGGAAAGGGCTCAAAGGCTGAACCAACTGAGGAGTTCAGAGACTCATAGCCCATTAGAGATCTGCCTTTTTGTTTTGGTGACCGTTCTCTGAATGGCCCTGTTTTATGCCGTAGTGTCTAGCTAACAGTCAGGGTCCACACGGAGGAAGCTAATCCAAATCAAAGCAGTTATGTTGCTTGTTCCTCAGGACCTGCAGCTCGGGGCACGAGGGATGTCCAAGGTAGACTTGGTTAATTTCTTCTTTCCCTTCTCATTCCCCACTGTGGAAATTCGGAAAGCAATATAATAGTAGTGTCTAAAATTGTCTTCATGGCTTCCCAGTTCTTTCACTTGCAAGGTCTGAAGAGACCTTTTCATCCGTTTTATCCAGGAGTTTTATGGCCTCTGCTACAGCATGTAGGGCAGGTGTTATTAGCTTTTGCATCTCAGAGCTGAAGATCAGTATCTATCTAAAGTCATACAACTAGTAAGTGAGGAGGCAGAATCTTGAACCAGGGCCTTCTGGTTCCAAAACTATCTCTTCTTTCCAATATCATCATTGTTCCCTAAACAAATAACTTAAAAATCATTTTCAGAGCCGATCTGAAGATGTAAATGTTTTGCTGCAATGTAGCAATCCTAAGCGGAGAAGGCAATCGCACCCACTCCAGTGCTCTTGCCTGGAAAATCCATGGACGGAGGAGCCTGGTGGGCTGCAGTCCATGGGGTCGCTAAGAGTCGGGCACGACTGAGTGACTTCCCTTTCACTTTTCACTTTCATGCATTGGAGAAGGACATGGCAACCCACTCCAGTGTTCTTGCCTGGAGAATCCCAGGGACAGCGGAGCCTGGTGGGCTGCCGTCTATGGGGTCGCACAGAGTCGGGCATGACTGAAGTGACTTAGCAGCAGCAGCAATC
>NW_011494811.1:1167483-1181563 GCF_000754665.1 Bison bison bison
ACTTTTCACTTTCATGCATTGGAGAAGGAAATGGCAACCCACTCCAGTGTTCTTGCCTAGAGAATCCCGAAGACAGGGGAGCCTGGTGGGCTTCCGTCTCTGGGGTCGCACAGAGTCGGGCATGACTGAAGTGACTTAGCAGCAGCAGCAATCCTAAGCCTGGTTTTGTTGTTTAGTCGTGTCTGCCTCTGTGTTTAGTTGTGTCTGACTCTGTGGTCCCATGGACTGTAGCCCACCAGGCTCCTCTAATTCTGTCTATGGAATTTCCTGTCTGTGGAATTTCCCAGTCAAGAACACTGGAGTGGGTTGCCATTTTCTTCTTCAGGGTGTCTTCACAGATCAGGGATCAAACTCATGTCCCTGGCATTGGCAGGTGGATTCTTTACCACTGAGCCACCAGGGTACTGTTTGGCAAGTCAAGGAGCATTCTGCAGGGGGATGCAATGAGCTTGTGACAATTCTTTAGCTGGGAGAGGGGGTGGATCCTCACTGACCATTGAGTAGAATGATTAAAAGAGACTGTTCCAATTACTAATTATATTCCAACTAGAAGAACCCCAGAGTTCCTGACCTTTTTTGAATCATTAATTCCTGTTTTTTTTTTTTTTTTAATTTATTTTTTATTGAAGTGTAGTTGAATTATGGGCTATCCTGGTGGCTCAGCAGTAAAGAATCCACCTGCCAATGCAGGAGACTCAGGTTCGATCCCTGGGTTGGACAGATCCCCTGGAGAAGGGACTGGCAACCCACTCCAGTATTCTTGCCTGGAGAATTTCATGGACAGAGGAGCCTGGCAGGCTAGAGTCCGTGGGGTCACAAAAGAATCGGACATAACTTAGTGACTGAACTACAAAAACAAATTGAATTACAGTGTTGCATTTGTTACTGCTGTACAGCAAAGTGATGCAAGTATACATGTGTGTATATATATGTATGTTTATATTCTTTTTCATATTTTTTCCACTATGGTTTATCACAGGATATTGAATATAGTTCTATGATTATTTCTTTTGATTGATGACACTATAAGGGTACCAACCAGTAAGAAAAATGCAAGCTGGATTTTGTCAGAAAGTAGATACTAGGAAAAGTCAAACCAGTTCTCATAGTAGCTAACACGTGTAGAGCATGGGCTATATGCCATGCTCTAAGTAATTTATATGAATTCTTACATAATCTTGCATAAAAAGCTAGTAATTGTTTTAGGTAATACAACCCTGTGATGTTGGTGCTGTTACCTCTGTATTAAATGCGATGCTCATTTTAACTTGCCCAAGGCCACAGATTCAACCACTCTGTTTTGGAGTCCTTGCCTTGAGTGTGGATGGCCTCTCCATTATAAGTCTTGGAGTTCAACAAGTGAGGGTAAAGATAGATGATGAGCTTTCTCTCTGGAGAGATTCCTCTTAAATCATTGTATGTGAAAGATGTGATTTATATAGTACGGAGTTGATGCCCAAATAGGTGTTTCATAAGAAGGGGATTTACCTTGTTGGAGGGGTTCCAGGTATATGGTGCCATAGGCCAGTACTCCATAAATGTCCTGGTTTCCCATGTAATTCACTCTTCAGGTTAGCTCAACCTGCTCCTCCCTTGTATGTGAGGATGGATTGGTTTCTGGGCTGGGGTTCGAATTCCCTTAAAGGAAGGAGTTTAGACCCAAGCCATTCCTTAGACAAAAGCATGTAGGAGAGAGGAAGGCTGAGAGTAGCTTGAACTAATTTTAGCTTTCCCATTTAGCAGCAAAATAACCAACCAAGAATAATTTTTCTGAATCTTCTACGTGTTTTTGTTCTGACGGTGAAAACAAGAAAGCCACGGGTTTGGAGGACACACAGCAGTCAATCTGTTCATCAGATAAGAAGTTCAAGCTCATTTCTCAGGCACTTGTGATGAATCCATATTACCATAAAGAAGGGTTGCGTTTATAACATTGTCTTCTCCTCTCCTCATTTCTTTCATTCATTCATTGACTCAATAGTTAATCAGCAACTACTGAGAATCTACCCTGTACCAGCCAACCTTCAAAGTGCTCACCCTCTTCTCATTTCTATTCTTTTTATCACTTCAACGGTCATTAGCAGGTATTCTTGCAAACAGAAGGCAAGTTGAATGAAACACTCCTTTCATCAGAATATTTTATTCCCATTTTGCCTCTGTTCTGTCTTCTGTTTTCTGCCTGCTGCTCTGCTTCCCCAGTATGTGACATACTTTTTTTCTAGCCCTGGGTTCCATTTCTATATTTTTATCTAGAGCAGAATGACTTCTTAGAGTGGAGCATTTCATTGAGAATTTTAAGTTCCAATCACAGGAGTGTTGCTCTGACTGCTTTATTGGGGGGAAAAAAAGTCTCCCCTTTCTAGACCTGGTTCTCTCAGGTTGTTGACATGAAAGCTTCTGAAGTTTTAATGCTCTGCTCCAACCCCATTTCAATCCTGAAAGTAAAAGTGTTTGTTGCTCAGTGATGTCCGACTCTTTGCATCCCTGTGGACTGTAGCCCACCAGACTCCTCTGTCTGTGAAATTCTCCAGGCAAGAATACTGGAGTGAGTTGCCATCCCTTCTCCAGGAGATCTTCCCGACCCAGGAATTGAACCTGCATCTCTTGTGTCTCCTGCATTGGCAGGTGGGGTTCTTTACCAGTTGAGCCACAGCCTTTTTTCACTTCATCATGGGCCTATAGTAACCAGTATTAATAGTTTAGAATCTATAAAGTTGTTTACAGATGCTTTATTCTTTTTCCTGGGTTCTCTCCTATTTCCTGATGCTGTAATCTCCCACCTCTTCCTAGGAACTCCATGCTGAGTTCATTTATAAATTCACGCAGAAGGACAAAGGGAAGGCAAGGAAGAGGTTCTGCCCCCCCAGTGTGGTGGTGTTTCTAGAGCAAGTGCCTGGCAAAGACTTCAGGAAATGTTCTTGCTTCTCTTTGCTGGGCTGTCTCCATCCCTCTAGAGCACATGGCTGCCCTTTAAGATAAGATGAAAGCTTCAACCACATGCCTCAGTGGACTCACTCACCAGGTGAACCAAGATTTAGATGACATGCCTCACGAACCTTTTGAACAGCCACCCTGGGAATGTATTTATTTTTATTTGCACATTAGATTATCCCTGGAGTGTGACTCATTTATAGCTGGCTCATTTTTAAGCTAGATTACCGTAAGTTGGCCCTGGTTTTTAAAAAATTTCCCTTATGTAACAGAAAAAAAAATCAAAATAGAACCGAGACTATGAAAGTTAAGTACATGATTATGATTATATGATCATCACCATATGATTATATTTTCTACCTAAACTTTGTTGTTTTTCCTGGTCACAGATAATTTTAATCAATCAGTCAAGATGTTGTTGTTATTTACTCCCTAAGTCGTGTCCAACTTGTTGTGACCCCATGGATGCAACATGCCGGACTTCCCTCTCCTTAACTATCTCCTGGAGTTTGCTCAAACTCATATCCATTGAGTCAGTGATGCCATCCAACCATCTCATCCTCTATCGCCCCCTTCTCCTCCTGCCTTCAATCTTTCCCAGCATCAGGGTCTTTTCCATGAGTCAGCTCTTTGCATCAGGTGGCCAAAGTATTGGAGCTTCAGCTTCAGCATCAGTCCTTCCAATCACTATTCAGGGTTGATCTCCTTTAGGTTTGACTGGTTTGATCTCCTTGCAGTCCAAGGGACTCTCAAGAGTCTTCTCCAGCACCAGGAACTCTCAGCCCCCTTCTGCAGGGCTTGGCCGGTGACTACCCTAGCTGTGTACTCAGAATGTCTCTTCTGAGCCTGTCTTCCCTTACCATTTGGGTGGTCAGGTGTTCATTTGCCAACTAGCTATCCAGCACCCCCATCTCCTCCAGAGAGTGAAGTGTGGGGCATTAGAGGAGAGCTGTCCAGGTTGCCGTGAGCACTGCTGTCCCAGGGGTGAGCCCCCCCACTGCCCCAGGGGTGCCCCTTCTCTCTGACGGTTCTACCCGCCCGGCAGGAGCTACGCACCTGGGAGGAGGAGCTGACGCGGGCCGCGCTCCAGCAGAAGAACCAGGAGGAGCTGCTGCGGCGCCGGGAGCAGGAGCTGGCGGAGCGGGAGATCGACATTCTTGAACGAGAGCTCAACATCATCATCCACCAGTTATGCCAGGAGAAGCCCCGGGTCAAGAAGCGCAAGGGCAAGTTCAGGAAGAGCCGGCTGAAGCTCAAGGATGGAAATCGCATTAGCCTCCCTTCTGGTTGGTACCCGGGAGACCTGGGGGAGGGCTTCCCAGGTGAGGCTAGTGGTAAAGAACCTGCCTGCCAATGCAGGAGACGTAAGACCAGCGAGTTCGATCCCTGGGTCAGGAAGATCCCTTGGAGGAGGGCATGGCAACCCACTCCAGTATTCTCGCCTGTAGAATCCCCATAGACAGAGGAGCCTGGTGGGCTACAGCCCATGGGGCCACAAAGAGTTAGATACGACTGAAGCGACTGAGCACGCACGACCTGGGCGAAGCATGAGTGAGCCGAGGGGCTCGTGCGGCAGGGGGTCTGTGGGAACCAGGGACTGGGCTCAGAAACGTGAGACCCCGGGTTCCTTATAGAGCTGGTTGGAAACCCAGGTTCTATTCCCGGGAAAGCCTGGTCTGCTGAGAAGCTTCACCCTTCCAAGGGGGATTTTGGAGTATGACTGCACACAGAACATGAGGGCAAGGCCATGACCGTGGCTAGCCCGACAGGCAGGTGTGGTCCAGTCTGCTAGAAAGCATGACCATGCATGCTTTTCTACAGGCAATTCCTACAGGCAATTCTTACTGTAGGAAAACCTGGAGAATGAAGATGTCATTGGGGTAAAAGAATCCCAGGGTGAGTGTGTGCATGTGCCTATGAGATAAGAAGACTCCTGGCTCTGCAAAATAACTCAGGGTTTCCGTAATAATTAGTTCTCTGTGTACAGTTGAGATTAGGATGAATGTTTAAGAATTTGATTTACACGTAACCTTTCAGAAACACATTAGTTGAGCAAAGGTACATTTGCGGTAGGTACCACCTTGGGAAAATGCAAAGAAATAAGAAACTATGAATTAGAGCCTCTGGAGTTTATGTACCCACGGAGGGAGGTGAGTACTCATGTGTGTGTTTATGTAGATAAAAAAGTTCATTGTATTCTGAGCCTGTCAGTCCCCAGGAAAGCAGACTTATTAGAAGTGTAAGGAATCAAGGGAAAATAGCGTAATGGGAGCAGTAGTAGATGATTTTAAGCACTGGGATGGTGGCTTAGGTACAGACAAGAGAATCCAGTTAGTGAAATTCAGTGAGTGTTGCTGCACATTTTTTTTTTTCAGGCAACACAGAGTCTTTAAGCATCTCTGGAGCAACATGTGCCAGCATCTTGATGTGTGCTAAGGAAGCAGATAGAAAAGCCATGGATCCCACCTCTAGGGAGATCACCGTCTAGAGGGGAAACCTAGGTGCCAACAGGCAGATCTTTTTGATAAGCCCTTTGATAGATGGGGAGAATGAAGCCCAGAAACTCAGAGAATGTACATTTTACATTCCTCATGCTCTGATGTAAATGCTTTTGGAATAAACTGGAATTTGGACCATTAACTTCATCTCGCTCACTTTCTCAGATTCTGTGGATTAATCCTGTTACCCTGCCCTTAATGAGAAGCATCGGTCTCCCTGCTTTGGTCCCTGAGAAAAGGAGATGTGTACTAATAGATTATATGAGACAGAGTAGTTTATGTATTTTATATTAGATTTCCTAGAATAATCAACTGGGCTTCCCCAATGACTCTGTGGGTAAAGAAGCCACATGCCATTCAGGAGACACAGGAGATGCAGGTTCTATCCCTGGGTCAGCAAGATCCCCTGGAAAAGGAAGTGGCAACCCACTCTAGCATTCTTGCCTGAAAAATCCCATGGACAGAGGAACTTGGCAGGCTACAGTCCAAAGGGTCGCAAAGAGTCAGACACAACCAAGTGACTAAGCACACACACACAGAATGATCGACAAGGTCTCATGATATTTTAAAAATTGATTCCAAGTAGGTACTTGCTGCCTCTATGTACATTATATGGACAGCTTTACGAAAACAGTCTAATGAAGTTCACTTGGGTAGTGAAGCTTCTGTCTCTGCATACATCCAGCCGCCACATCCCTATGGGAAAAAGAAATGATTCTAAAAGAAAACATTTCCCAGTTGAAAAGGAGCTTCTCAGGACATAGTGCCCATCCCTCAAGGCTGCCAGCAAGTATCAATTCTCTCATAGGAATTTTTTTAAATTGAAGTAGAGTTGATGTAACATTTTATACAAATTTCAGGTGCACACATAATGACTCAACATTTTTAAAGGTTATATTCCATTTATAGTTATTATAAAATATTGGCTATATTTCCTGTTTTGGACCACATATCCCTGTTGTTGTTTAGTTGCTAGTATCCAGCTCCTTTGTGACCCCGTGGACTGTAGCCCACCAGGCTCCTCTGTCCATGGGATTTCCCAGGCAAGAATACTGGAGTGGGTTGCCACTTCCTTCTCCAGGGGATCTTTGCAATCCAGAGATCGAACCTTGAGTCTCCTGCATTGGCAGGCAGATTCTCTACTACTGAGCCACCAGGGGAGTCCATATATCCCTGTAGTTCATGAGAATTTGATGATGGGAAAATTCTAACACACACATCTGTTTGTCTTCTCCCAAGCAGACTTCCAGCACAAGTTCACGGTCCAGGCCTCGCCCACCATGGATAAAAGGAAGAGTCTGATCAACAGCCGGTCCAGCCCTCCTGCGAGCCCCACCATCATCCCTCGCCTTCGCGCCATCCAGTGTAAGTCTGTTTCCCAAATTAGCTGGGGCCAGAACACACCAGGGCACCTGTCCCCTGTTCTGTCCAGCCACAGCCTGGTCAGGCTGGCTCCGTCATTACTCTGCCACCTCTCCTGGATAGTATGTGTACACATGCACACGTGTGAGGGCTTCCTAGGTGATGCTAGTGGTAAAGAACCCGCCTGCCAATGCAGGAGGCCTCAGAGACGCAGGTTCAATCCCTGGGTTGGGAAGATCTCCTGGAGAAGGCCATGGCAACCCACTCCAGTATTCTTGCCTGGAAAACCCCAGGGACGGAGGAGCCTGGTGGGCTACAGTCCATAGTGTTGCAAAGAGTCAGACATGACTGAAGCGACTTAGCATGCTTGCACTCACATATGTATGCAGGCCCTTATCCCCCATTACCTCATCTCTCTGTAAACTTGACCCTGCCTCCTCTACATTTCACTGTTAGCCAGATACCTACAGAGGGGTTTGTGGGTGTTGGCGGGATCTTTAGTGAATTACAGAGTAATTTGGGATGTGATGAAGGTACCCTGGACTTGGGATCTGGTATATTTAGGACTTGGGACCTCTGCCATATTTGGAACATCATGGTATTTCTTTGGTCCATGCTTCCTACGAAGGGGCTTTGTCAAAGTGCAGGTTCCAAGGTAAACTTGCCAAATACTTTACAATAGTCCAAATCTGAGCCAATTTTATTTTATGATGGTGTTTATTAAAAAGAAGTTAGGCATACCACACATATATACATATATTCCTAGTGTGTGGGAGGGAGAGGTTGAAGGGGCATACGCCCTAATTTAAAGATAGAGAAATTTCATCCCAGAGAAAACCCCCCAAGACCTGAATTTTGGGCTTTCCTTGAAAAATCAAATCAAATCAGTGGATTCTTTTTCTCGTGTGCTCTGTATTTTGCCTCAGTCCCATTAACTCTTTGTTTTCTGATAACTGGCTCCTTCCATTCTCCCCTGGGGAAGGGAATGGCTACCCACTGCGGTATTCTTGCCTGGAGAATTCTACGGACAGAGGATCCTGGAGGGATATAGTCCATGGGGTTGTGGAGTCGAAGATGACTGAGCAACTAACACACTCCTTCTACTCATTGATGATATAAGGCCAGTCACTGAAGAATTTGGGTTTCAGCCCTTGCTCTAAGGTGTCAGGGTCAGGAGAAGGATCCTCCTCCCCTCTCTGTTATATTTCTCCAGGCCTGTTGCTCCCAGTCTCTAATTTCCCTCTCCATAGTGTTGAACTCCTCATTTCCTTGCTTTCCAGCACTTTCTTACCAAAATTTCTTCACTTCTACATCATCTTTACTCCTTATCTCTCCCACCTACTTTCTCACCCCCTCCCCCCACATCATCCCCCAGGCCAATTCCCACCCACCCACCCCCAATAAAACATGTTCCCTAAGTCAGGTCTGTTTGGAGCTCTGGTGACTGGCTGGCCAGGATTCCACCTTCCACTGGACTCGGAAGAATCTGGGTGGTTTTCCCACATTTGGCACTTTGAGGGCACAGAGTGAATGGTGGCTGGGAACTCCCTTACATGCCCGGCAGGCTCCACTTGGGCACAGAGTTGCTCACAAAGTCTGACTCTCCCACACCTGCAGCTCCAGTTATGTGAGTGTGTGTATCTGGTCAGGAAGAGGCTAGTTTAGGGGGAAGCCTCTCTGTTTTCCTAATCCCATTTGACCTTTATTATTCACAGTGACACCAGGCGAAAGCAGCAAAACCTGGGGCCGGAGCTCTGTGGTCCCCAAGGAGGAGGGGGAGGAGGAGGAGAAGAGGGCCCCCAAGAAGAAGGGACGGACGTGGGGGCCAAGTACACTTGGTCAGAAGGAATTTGCCTCAGGAGATGAAGGGTAAGAGCCAGATGATGGGAAATCCTTTAAAAATGCGGCGTGAAATACCTTTTTCTCTGTTGTGTGTTTCACCTTGTTCAAAGAAATTACATGCCTCTTGATCTTTACAAGAAGGTTTTCCAATTGCCTTGTTCCCTGGAACCTCCTAGTTCAGGAGTTGGCACAGTTTTTTTCATAAAGGGCCCAGTAGGAAGTATTTTAGGCTTTGTGGGCCATGTGGTCTCCGTAGTAACTACTCAGCCCCACGAGGTGGTAATGCAGAAGCAGCCACAGATCATGGACAATATGTGAATGAATGGACATGGTTGTGTTCCAGTAAAACTGAACAAAAACAAGTGATGGGCAGGATGTAGCTCGTGAATTAGTTTGCCGGCCCCTGGAGCATCCTGTTCAGAGGAGCAAGTAGCCCAAGCATTTGGCATGTAAGAGGAGTTCCGCCTGAGTGTTTTACTTACACCTGGCTCTTGTCCTTAAAGCATCTGCCCAGAGGAGAGAGAAGGAAAGGCGAGATGACAGGGCTCTTGAGCGGAGGCTTGTCCTGAACCAGAGGCAGGCAGAGCTACCTGGCCTTGGAGGTGCAGGCGGAGGTCACTCCAGGGCCACTAGCCCTTCTCTATGAGCCCACCCTACAACCATGCTGATGTGTGTGAGACCCCTCTGGACAAAGCACACCACAGGCCCTGTTGCCTTGGATGTGCTCGTGTTCTCACGGAGGGTTTGCGGCCTACGGGTCCTGGTCTTTCATAGACCAGTTGATTGTAGCGTGGTAGTGAAGCGCATGAATGCTGACTCCAGGCTGCCTGGGTGTGAATCCCGACTCCTCCACACCCAGCAGTGGGGCCTTAGGTATCCTCATCTGTTAAATGGGGATTCTCTCCATACCTGTCTCATGGAGTTGACCCTGAGTAAGCTTATCTTTGGGAAGTCCCTTAAACGGTGGGCTAGCTCATAGTAAACTTGCATAAATAAACTTATGTAAATACTTACTCTGATGATTCTTCCATGCTTCTCATGCAATTCTGCTTCATACCTGAAGAATGCACGTGATGGGCTATACTTCTTATTCTTGTGTTAGAATCTAGAACCATATTTCTTGACTTTTCCAAGTGTGAGGATAAGCAGCAGCCCTCTTTATTCTTTTTAGTGGCTTTCCAAAGAACTTCTAAGGTTGACTATTAGACTTAAAGGTGCCCTCAACCTGTAACTGGCCTTGGCCTTGGTATTTCTCTGAATACTAAGATTTCATGTCCAAAATCTATTTTGCTATGCTAGAACGTGAAAATAAGTTTTGGTTCATGAAGGATGGACTCTTTGAAGCCAGGCTTTGGAAATCACTAGTTACCTTGGAACAGAAAATTTAGATATGTAGGGCAGGCCTCCCTAAGCTGTATAAGAAATCAGTGATGGAGTCCCCTGGTTGCTCTGCTGTACTAAATTCTGCAAGTGCAAACACTCCCTAGTCTGTCCCTTGAGCCTTGGCTAGAGTGGGGTTGAGCTGGGGCTGAGGAACCCAGTCACCCTGAGTCCCTTGGTATGTATGACATTAGTGTGATTCTGAGTAGGCTTTACCAGGTTGGCTATGGATTCCAACAGTCTCTCTGGTTCTGTTTCATTTCAGTGTATTTTTTGTCTTGCCAGTAAATTCACTGCATTTCAACATTACACAAAACATTAACTTTAGAATTTTCTTCCTCCTTACATAGATTTGCCCTCAAAACTTTTGAAGCAGTTCAAAATATGTGACTTAATTTTTCAGGATTATCAATTCCTCTGAAGAAATAAAATCTCAGGAAAAGACTTAATGCTGGGAATTTTTGAGACCCTCTGTATGATACTGTTTCTAATGTTAGTTCCTGTTGACTGAAGAAAATATATAATGACAAAAAGCTGTACTGAATTCAACAACATTAGGTGAATTTGCATCCCCATCCTTTAAAAAAACAGTATGTTTCTGTAGGAAACATAAGCACCTGTCTGTAATCAGCAGCTATCTATGGATTCACAGCCCCCACCCCTCCTCCAATTAAGCTGTGGCTGCCCCTGGGATGTTTATCCCACAGATAGGGAGGTCGTGGACCTGTGACCATTCCAGCAGGGCCATCTTGTTATGATCCCTTCATGATGTGGGCTTTGCAGACTGAACAAGGGGAGGGCAACTGGCGAGGTAACAGGAGCCCAGCCTTGAGGGTTCTCAGGTGGGAGAGGCTGAGCAGCATGTATCCACTATTGCCTGCTACTGATTCTCTTTATTCATTGAAGATCCCCTCAGAGACGGGAGAAAGCTAATGGTTTAAGTACCCCATCAGAGTCTCCACATTTCCACTTGGGGTGAGTCTGATCTTCACCACCTCATCACATGTACTATAATAATCCTCCTCCCCGCCCCCGTTTCCTTGTCCTCACAGCACACCCCGCAGAATCAAGCCTCATTATTGCCAGGGCCATGTTGACTTTTTTTTTTTTGGAAGCAGTACCATCGTGCACCTTGGGAAAATTCCTGTGTTGGTCCGACTTAACGTTTCCTCATTGCCCTGACCACTCCTGTTGTTAAGATTCTCCCAGCATCCTTTGTTTTAGGGAATCAGTACATGGCTGTTTATCCTTTGGTCTTCAGCACAGGCTTTGATGCTGCTGATCTGAATTCCCTGGATCCAGAGCTGGAAGGGATTTATAAGATTTTCAGTCAGAAGTCTCAGGCTGTGGGTTTGGCAGATGTTTCTCTCTGGCTGTGTATTTTGGTTGAAATCACTGATGTCTGGAATGTACGTTAATCACTGGTATTTCTGATAGCACTTGAAACAGAGATCTGCAGGCAGGGGAAAAAGCTGGTCCTTCTCCCTCCCTGGAGATGGGATGGGAAGAGTGGGCTTTAGTTGAATGGCTCTCTCTAGTCCTAAAATGAGAGCTGCCCCTGGTTATAATCCCAGTATCTCCTTGGCAATCATAGCCCGCAGATTCCTCAGGCCTCCTTCACTGTTCTTTAGGAAAAAGACCAGTGCTTGTGGGCCTCTGATGCCCTGTCCTGTAAGAGGGTTGGCGGGGTACCCAGTGCGTGTCCTTGGAATTACTGACTTGCCACTGGGAGCTGATAACAGGGATTTGAAAGCCAGCTCCTGTCCTTTTCCTCTCCGTTCCCAGACAGGCCGAGGGTTCGAGTCCAGCCTTATGTACTACCCACATAGGTCTGTCCCAAAGTGCACTGGGTTGACGCAGCTTTTGTCAGTCGATTTTTGTATTTGAAACATGGATGGCTTTGGAAGTTGCCTAAGCATGCTGGAGGCTTGGAAGGAGAAGTTGAGAAGTGGTGTGAGTGGCGTGGCCTGGCCCATCTCTGTGAGCTCATCGCCCAGTGCTTGCCTTGCACTGCACATCTCAGCATTGCAGTCTTTCTAATGTCACTGGTGTGTTGTATTATAGTCAGTGTCTGTGGAGTCTTGGCCTTTCCCTTAAGTGGGGCTTAGGCAAGACCCTGGCCAGAGCCGGGCAGTCCTCATTCCTTCTGTTCTCTCGCCAGCCTGCCCAGGCCTTCCCACAGCTCCATGGCAGCATGTGTAGGGGTGTGTCATGCCTCTGCTTTTCTGTCCCTAGAGCATGTGCGCTTCTGTTAAAGAAGCAGGCGGGCTCAGGAAGCTTTTTGCCTGTACCCTGAGGCTCTTGGGCTTTGCTGTAATGAAGCAGATGGGGAGAGGCCCCCGGAGCTGAGGGTAAAGGCGGTAACCCGTTCTGACAGTTTCATCATTTCCTCTTGTTCAGCCTCAAGTCCCTGGTAGATGGATACAAACAGTGGTCGTCCAGCGCCCCCAACCTGGGGAAGGGCCCGAGGAGTAATCCAGCCCTGCCAGGGTTCACCAGCCTTATGGAGATGGGTGAGCATTGCCTTTGTCTTAACTCCCTCCCGATCCCTCAGGGAAGTCGTGGCCAAGCTTCTTGGACTCTTTCAAAACCTCTAGCACTGCTTCGTGGGGCTGTTTCCTCTTTTCCTCAACTCTTGGTCCCGCACCCTATTCCCTCTTTTTGCTCTACTCCCATTACAGGGAATATTTCCACATGACCACCGCTGCCGTGGAATCTGCCCTTGACCTCCTGTCCCAAGGGGCTGGTTATAGTCTCCTTAGGGCAGTGAGGCAGGGGGAGGTGTGGAATCAGGCACTTGCCTTTCCTGGGTCTGCTTCCTTGTATTTTAACGTGGGGAATCCATAGAATGGGAGATGGCAATAGAACCCCAGTGTTCCTCCAAGGAAGCTCTTCCAGTGTTGCCCTGTGATTACTAAATGTGTAAGGCCTTCTCCAGGCTGTCTCTCAGAAAGTACTCCTCGCTCTAGAATTCCAAGGTCATAATCAGTCAGTCCATAGAGTAGACTGGCCTTCATCCATGCCGAGGATTCTAATCCTTTGCAGGAAATGGGTCTTAAGACAAGTCTGTAGGTTGTCAATTCTAGAAATTCAAGGTCCCTTCCCATTTCTTTTTTAATTAATTTTTATTGGAATATAGTTGCTTTACAATGTTGTGTTAGTTCCTGTGTGTGTGTGAGTTGCTCAGTGGTGTCCGACTCTTTACGACCCCATGGAGCCCACAAGGCTCCTCTGTCCATGGGATTCTCCAGGCAAGAATACTGGAGTGGATTGCCATTTCCTTCTCCAGGGGGCCTTCCCAACCCAGGGATCGAACTGGGGTCTCCCACATTTCAGGCAGGTGCTTTATTATCTGAGCTACTAGGGAAGCCCAGAGTTAGTTCCTACCGCACAGCAAAATGAATCAGCTAGCTATACATATACATATATTCCCTCCCTTTTGAACTCCCTTCCCATTCCCTTCCAGTTTCAACTTGTAAAATAATTAAGGATGTACCTGTTCTGGGAAACTGACACTGCACTTCTATGACAGAAGGAGCAAATTGGCAGATCCCCTTTTCTGCAAATGGGAAAACAGGCTCTGGGAGGGAGAGCGACTTCCCCATGTTGGTCACTGTTGAGTGTGAAGTCCTATTGGTTCCTGGTCCTGCACCCCTGACTATTCAACCCCTGGATCCCTAGCACTAAGCCAGGGACCTGGGGTTGGGGAGAAGGACCAGATTTTTATTCCTGCAGGCTTGTTCCCATCTTCTGTTCCCCCTCCACTTCTCTCCTCTCCGCAGAGGATGAGGACAGCGAAGGCCCACGGAGTGGGGAGAGTCGTCTCCCGCCGTCACCCAGCCAGTCCTACCTCTGTATCCCATTCCCTCGCGGGGAAGATGGGGATGGCCCCCTCAGCGACGGCGGTCACGAGGAGCCCACCCCGGTCAACTCAGCCACCAGTACCCCTCAGCTGACGCCAACCAACAGCCTCAAGCGGGGCGGCCCCAACCACCGCCGCTGCGAGGTGGCTCTGCTCGGCTGCGGGGCCGTCCTCGCTGCCACGGGCCTCGGGGTTGACCTGCTGG
>NW_011494811.1:1181663-1186108 GCF_000754665.1 Bison bison bison
GCTGCCCCCGGAGGAGCCCGAGCCACCAGCCCGGGAGGAGAAGAAGAGGCGCGAGGGGCTCTTCCTGAGAGCCAGCCGGCCCCGCCGGAGCACCAGCCCCCCATCCCGGAAGCTCTTCAAGAAGGAGGAGCCCGTGCTGTTGCTAGGAGACCCCTCCACCTCGCTGACGCTGCTGTCTCTCTCCTCCATCTCTGAGTGCAATTCCACCCGCTCCCTGCTGAGATCCGACAGCGATGAGATCGTGGTGTACGAGATGCCCATCAGCCCCGTGGAGGCCCCGGCCCTGAGCCCCTGCACCCGCAACCCCCTGGTCAACGTCCGAGTGGAGCGCTTCAAACGAGACCCAAAGCAGTCACTGACCCCCACCCACGTCACCCTCACGGCCCCCGCACAGCCCAGCGCTCACCGGCGGACTCCTTCCGACGGGGCCCTCAAGCCGGCTGCCCCTTCAGCCAGCAGGAGCCCCTCCTCCAGCAATGGGCTGAGTCCCAGCCCTGGAGCAGGTGAGACCTGCCCTCCTCCTCCTCCTCCTTCCTCCTTCTTCTTTCCCACCTTGGGGCCTCTCTCCCAGAAGTGGAGATATCAGGCCGACCTCAAGTTCCTCCTCTGACTCAGCCAGTTGAGACAGGCTGCTCTGGGCCACAGGAGGGGACTGACGTCTGTCTGTCCTGTGCCTCAGGGGGGTCTTCCCTGAAGAGGGGAAGCAGACAGGCAGGATCTGGGGAGAATCCCACTGGGACTCCTGTGAGATGCTCGGGCCCTGGATCTGGGAGTGTACGGGCCAGTACTTTCAGGGCGCATCAAGGGTAAGAGGCCAGCTCTGTTTGTTCCCTGGAAAGAAGACTGCAATTACAGGGAGGAATCTGGCCACACACAGGAGGGTATTTTCTGCCACGTAGCTTAGCTCTTGCCTGTCATTACAGAGTGAGTACAGACCATGAGTACAGACACACTCGTAAGGCAGGCTTCCAGCCGGGCATCACACCCTGCATCGCTCATCCCTTACTCACACCTGACTCTCAGACGCGGAGATGCGTCCCGGTGAACTGCTGTGCCGATGCACACCCTGTCCTTCTCTGGCTGACATCTGAGACACCTGAGCATACACTCTCACTCCTGCCCCATCCCTTGCTCCCTAGAAGACCTCGATCTGACATAAAAACTACCTGAAATCCCATAGGAGAGGAGGGTGTGGCAATACCCGTTCAGTGAGACACGAATATGAATGACAGCTGTACTTCACTATTCAGCTTGCCCTTCTCCTGCTCAGATTTTTTTGTTAAAATCAGACAGGTGGCCTCTTTGGAAAAAGAGACCCCCAGATTACTAGTCTTTAGGTTTCTGATGCATTGGAGAAGGAAATGGCAACCCACTCCAGTGTTCTTGCCTGGAGAATCCCAGGGATTGGGGGAGCCTGGTGGGCTGCCGTCTGTGGGGTCGCACAGAGTCGGACACGACTGAAGCGACTTGGCAGCAGCAGCGGCAGCAGGTTTCTGATACCTGCTTTGTCCTTGTTGAGCATGCTAAGTCGCTTCAGTCATGTCTGACTTTGTGCAACTGTATGGACCATAGCACACCAGGCTCCTCTGCCTACGGGATTCTCCAGGCAAGAATACTGGAGGGGGTTGCCATGCCCTCCTCCAGGGGATCTTCCTGACCCAGGGATTGAAACTGTGTCTGTTATGCCTCCTGCATTGGCAGGCGGGTTCTTTACCACGAGCGCCACCTGGGAAGCCCTTGTTCTTGTCACACGTTTATTAAATGGATGAACTGAGAATGAAAGACATTTCCTTAAGTTGTTTCATTACAGATATGACCTCATGTGTCCCATTATTATAAGATACAGGGACCATGGTCTGTGCCCTGGATATGGTCTGTAGTTCATTGTTACACCCCCAGTGCCTGCCAACACACTGCATAACACAGAGTAGGTGCTCATTTCTCAAGTTATCCCAGGTGGTCAGGGCCATGGTCCGTGGGGCGGGGTGGCGGGGGGGTTGGGGCCGGGAGTAAGTGGCGTGTGTAGTCTGTCATCTGATCCCTCGCCCTTTGTCTCTTGGACCAGGAATGTTGAAAACCCCCAGCCCCAGCCGAGACCCAGGTGAATTCCCCCGTCTCCCTGACCCCAATGTGGTCTTTCCCCCGACCCCAAGGCGCTGGAACACCCAGCAGGACTCTACCTTGGAGAGACCCAAGACCCTGGAGTTTCTGCCTCGGCCACGTCCTTCGGCCAACCGGCAACGGCTGGACCCATGGTGGTTTGTGTCCCCCAGCCACGCCCATAGCGCTTCCCCGGCCAACAGCTCCAGCACAGAGACACCCAGCAACCTGGACTCCTGCTTAGCCAGCAGCAGCAGCACCGTGGAGGACCGGCCAGGCCTGCCAACTCTGCTCCCCTTCCAGGCGGGGCCGCTGCCACCCACCGAGCGGACGCTTCTGGACCTGGATGCAGAGGGCCAGAGTCAGGACAGCACTGTGCCGCTGTGCAGAGCTGAACTGAACACACACAGGCCTGCCCCTTATGAGATCCAGCAAGAGTTCTGGTCTTAGCACGCAAAGGGTTGAGGGCGGGCAAGGGGGGACGCAGGAGGAGACGGGGAGGGGAGCTGGCTGGCACAGCCCTTTCTCAGAATTGGACCCCCCTGAGCCTCCCGCCCTACTTCTTGCACTGATAATGCACTTTGAAGATGGAAGGGATGGAAGCAGGGCCCCTTCAGAGGGCTTCTCACCCTGCAGGGCCCTTCTCCCTAGGTCCATTGGAGGGGCTGTGGCCATCAGCTCTGGCTGTGTGGGGGAGGGAGGGGTGCGTGCATGTCCCCCACCCTCCACAGTCTTCTCGCCTTCAGGGTGACTCTGCAGAGTCACTCAGCCGAATCTGCCTGCTGCTCCCTCTCTTCAGCCCCCAGGGGGTGCCCTCCTGGGGTCCCTCTGTTAGCCCTGAGTTCAGCCTTCCCACACACCCAGTACTGGATGTTCTCTGATTGATTTTGCTCCTCTTCCATGTGCTTTCCCGACACTCATGAATGAGAATCTCATTTGGTGTGAGATGTGAGCTTTTCTGCGTCCTAAGCCCTATGGTGCCGGCTGGAGAATGGAAGGCAGAGTGCCCCCTCGTTGGGCACAGGAATTGAGGGAGCTGGGACCACCTGCTGCACTTCCATGCACCCCCACTTCTTTATTTGAGCCTCCCAGTGGTACGGGACCTGCCTTCGTGAGAACTGGAAGGAGGAGGGAGTTAGGAAATACAGTCGAGTTGCAGTAAAGAGGGTCACAGAGTCTGTCTGTCCTCGTTCCTTTTATAAACACTCAAAGAAGAGCAGAAACCAGCACATGTTGACAGCACCCATCTCCTGCCTGGGGGTCCAGACGTGGTCAGACCCGGTTCTGAATCAAATATGCACTCATCCCAGGAATTGCCTGGGGAGGCTCAATCTCTGGTGTCAGTTCTGAAACCAGAGACAAAGTTCCTGTGTTTGCCCCTTTTGTCATCTGATCTGTATGTGTCTTCCCTTGCCTTGATCTGCCCTCCAGTCCCTGGAATTAGTGGATCTGGGGTTACATGTTTGGTGGGGAGGTATCTCTACCATGCACCAGAATAGCATGTAGAATCGGGTCCTAGACACTGGGAGTTGGAGCTGTGGGGCTTCCTGCTTGCCCGTCATCATTCTGCAATGCCCATAAAGCCAAACGAGCCCTTAGTTCCTTGCGTGAGTGGATGTGCTGGGTAATGATACCTGTAAGGTGCCCTGTGAGCCCCTCATGTACCCTCATCTTCAAGTCCGAGTGTTGGAGACCGACCAGGGCTTCTTGTCTCTGTGCACAGGTAGCCCCTGCTGCTGGGCCCCAGACCGTGAGTTGGATAGGAAGGAACAGAGGCCAATCCTGGCTTTTCTGGAATTCATTTCCTTGGCTTGAATGTTGAGCTTCTGGAGCTTTCTCACACGGGTCTCCTCCCTTCCTCTTACCCTGAGGCTCCCGAGGCGAGTGTGAACAGTTGTCTTTGAGCGGGGATAACGACAGGAGTCCTTAGTTCACGCTCCTCCCGACCCAAGACTCTCTGTGTCACTCCCCCGTCGTTTATCCTGGCTGTTTCTCTGCAGGCTTTGGAGGCCCGCCTGCAGGTTCCTTGCGTTTGCTGCCTGGGTGCAGGACAGGAGAGCAGCGATGTTGGCACAAGTGATGGATTTGGTCACTGCCCTCTCTGTGACTATGCTAGAAGTCCTGCCCTGAGGATGGCAAAATGAGTGACCTTGGTTTTCAAGTTGCTCCTTGTTTTACAAGCCCACTGGCAGGCACTTAGGTTCAAGGGCCCCACCTACTTTTGGGCGGGGAGGCACTGTTGGTTCTGTTGCCCAGGGTTCTACTGTTGCGTCTCCTTTCTCTCCGTTTCTTTGTTCAGCGAAGACAGTCCAAAGGAAATGATTTTTGCCCCCGACCCCACTCCT
>NW_011494811.1:1186257-1198050 GCF_000754665.1 Bison bison bison
GGGTGGGGGGGCGGTGCTTGAATCCCATCAGCTCAGCCAACCAAGTGACTGCTCTTCATTCTCAGATGGCCTGTGCCCTTTCTGAGGACTCTCCATGGCCCCAGGCCCTAAGCCACCTTCACATCTCTAAACCCTTGGCCCCAGTCTCTGGTCTTCTGGTGGGTGCAGCCTACAGTGTATTCCAGACCACCCTGGCTCTGGCCAGCGCTCTGGAATGAGGCAGGGAGTCTTTGCTTATTTTCTGGTTTTTGTCGTTTTGTCTAGAGTAAACCCTTGCCACTGGGTGACAGCTGGAACCCGTCTCCTCCTCATCCACCTACCTCCTCATCCACCTAGGGGATGACAAGGGAAGGCGGGGGCTCTACTGTGGGAGGAGCTATACCTACAAGAGGCAGAAGCAGGGTTATTCCGAAGATGCTTCTGTGGGCTTCCATGACGATGGAGGCCTTTCCATCTCAGCTCCTTCAGACTGGGTCTCCGAGGGGCCCCCATCTGCCACTCCCTCTCTCTCTGGGGCAAGGCTTGGGTGGGATAGGATCCTATAGAATAAGGTTTGGGTTGCCCCCCCTTTCCCTTTCCTCGGACACTTTCCACTGCTCTTGGCGGGTACTCCTTCATGGACGATGGTAATGGAAAACAGATACTGCTCTCTGCCCCTCTGGCTTCTTCAGTTCGTTCCACTGATTCTACATAGGATTGTCCTCTGTCCTTGAGGATCCAGGTCACTGCCAGGGGCTGAATAGATGTCCCAGTTATTTCCATATGTTATGTCTGAGAGGCTTTGAAGGATGCTCTTAGCTTCACATCCTTTAGTATCGGGAGAGTCTATTGTGATGATGATGGTGATGGTACCTGACATTTGGATGACTCAGGATAGGGCTAACCCTTCCTCCTAACCTTTACAAAAGTACGTTATTTGCCTTCTATCTTTGATATACTTGGTGGTAGAGAAAGGGAACGGAGAAGGCAATGGCAGCCCACTCCAGTGTTTTTGCCTGGAGAATCCCAGGGATGGGGGAGCCTGGTGGGCTGCCGTCTGTGGGGTTGCACAGAGTCGGACGCGACAGAAGCAACTTAGCAGCAGTAGCAGCAGAAAAGGGGAAATGCTTAAAGATGAAGATCCAAGTGAAGAGAAGTTAATAAGCTGCTTGGGCCGATTGCTGAGTTGGGCACCCGGCTCTAGGACTGAAGGCATTGGCTCTGTTCTCTGTTCTGCTTTTGCTGTCTGACCTTGGACTTGTCCCTTAGTCCCTCTCAGATTTCCTTCCTGTAAGAGCAGCCGTCACCTGCTTCCCTCACAAGGGCAAAAAAGCGTGTATCAGAGCAGGTCCGAGAAGCCCGTGGCTCCCGGCCAGCGAACAGGACAAACTGCTGAAGTTGGCGGTGCGGTCCCCACCACCTCTGCCTCTAGGGGACTTGCCTACTTCCTCTGGCTTCTGGAAGAGGCAAGATTTGGAGTTGGCCTAATGACTAATGGGGACTGTGGTCAGGCACGTGCTCTTCTGCTGTATTTATATGGCACCTGGTGTTTAGAAGCATCACTCCTAATTCCCCCACTTAAGTCGTTAGGCTGATCATCCTACCATGAGTGTCTTATGGAGCAGGAAGTGGGAGACAGGGAGCTGGAAGCAGCACCAAAATGATGATTTAGGGCCTCTCGTTTCTTTGAGTCATTTCCCAGAGTCTGATGTGTTTTGAGGCTGGAGTCAGGCCAGTTCCTGAAACTATCTTTAGGAAAGGGTCTGCTGGCCCATAGGGAGGCTTCATCACAAGACTGCTTTTCCTTTAGACCACAGTTGCTCAGGACACAAGTCACCCCAAGAGCATCTAGGCCTGATACCATGTCCGCATTCTTGCTCACAGCGCCCCATGGGAGACTCCTTCCCGCCCCCTCCCCTAGAAGGAAGGAACCCCATCTTGAGCATTCCTAACTCTTCAAAGTACAGAGCAGCAGGTATTAAAGGACAGCTGTGAGTGGTACCTGCAGGGTTGGTATGTCCATGCGGGTGTGGCAGGCCCCTCTGTGAATGCAGACCCTTGACCATTTCCACGCGTGTCTCATTTAGCCCACCTCTTTGACTCAGGTGTGTGAAGGCAGGTCAGAAACACTGTTGTCTCTTAAAGAATTTCGGGGAGAGGGCAGGTGCTGCCGCTTCTGTAGTGCCAGGCTCTTGCGAGGTCTCTGCCGGAGACTGTGGACTGGGGTCGGGGGAAGGCCACCCCTGGTGCCTTGTAAGGGAACGGGGCGGCAGGAAACTGGTGATCAGAGCTACCCACCCACTAGTGTGATGTCACACACGTCTCTCCCTCTCTCTGGATCTCTGAGCCCAGCTGTGAGCCCAGGGTGATGCTGCCTTCCCCACCTGTAGCACGAGACCCTTCTAGCTTGAAAGTCTGTAGGTCCCAGGGCCCCTGGTCCAGCACTGATAAGCCTCCCCTGGCTGGGTTGCTTCCCTTTGTGGAGGACTGTGTGTGTGTGTGTGTGTTTGAAAGTCAAATATTGGCACTCTCGTGTGGTTTGACTGACTAGACCACCTGCTTCTCTCCTTGGCTTCAGGCCTGAGATGCCTACTTGTCAAGTCACAACTATTATGAGGAACACATTCCCAAATGTCTCTCTTTGGTCAGACGTATCATTATTTTCTTAGATCAGGAATTCAAATGAGTAAAACTCTACATCAGAAGGGGAAACCCTCTACTGCTTCCGGGGAGGCCTCTTTGCCTGGCTCTGCCCTGGCCTTGCTGCCCAGCACCCACCACCACAGTCACTGGCATTGGAAGGGCAGGAGGCAGAAACTGGAGTCCTGGCTGATTAAGGCTAATTAACAGGGTGGGGGTAGGTGTCTAATTAGCCTGACCTGGCCCTGCGCTTCTAGTTGGCCCTATGGCCTGCGTGAGCCTCACATTCGCTTATTTTCCATTTGTCCTGCTGCACTATTGACAGGCTCACCCCCTCCTTTGTCCATTTCAGATCTTGGGCCCTAGGGGAGCACCCTGGCCTCCAGAGGCTGCTCAGGGAGCCGTGATTCGTTCTTCTGAAGGTTGGGCTGCTCCATGACCTGGAGCCAGTAGGACTGGTCCTCCCTGATTCTTCTTGGCTGTGGTTCTCTGCATCTCCTGCCTGTGGCCTGGCTTTGGGTCTTTCACTCATGACCACAGCTGGAAATAGAGAGGTGTCTCAGGGCCCAGCTGTTGGCAGCCAGGAGCTTGTCTACTCCTGTCTTTGTTTCTTTTGGGAACAGAGTTGCCTTTCCCCTGACCCAGTCTCCCTCCTGACTGGTCTGATCCACCCTCCCTGCAAACACCCACAATCTAGTTTTTCCCGCCTGATGGGCAGGCGTGAACCTGGCAACTAGATAGGAGTCTCAGGACGGACACCAGAGTACAGTGGCAGAGGTTCAGAGACAGGCCTTTCCTGTTGACTGTGCTGGGTGGACGTCCAGGAAATCAGAACCCAGAGGTCAGATTGGTTTACCTAGAGGGGTCCTGGTGGATGATGGCCCCACAGAAATAGTGGTCTTCTCTACACTTCCTGAAGTGTAAAACCAAGTTTCATAAGTATTGGGTTAGCCAAAAAGCTAGTTAGAGTTTTTCCATAAAATACAGAAAATGGGAACGAACTTTCTGGCCAGTCCAATAACCTGTTGCCTGTGTTCCTGAAATCCTTCACATCTAACTACTTGCTTTGAGAGATATGACATTTAAAAAATTTTTGATTTTATGTTCATCATGAATTTTTCATTAATTTCAACTTTTGAAAGTACTGCTTTGAAATATGATTCATCTGGATAGCGGAGGGTTGTTTTGGTGTTTTTTGTGACCCGCTTAAATTTTACATCCAAGGCGAGTTGCCCCACCTTATCCTGGCCTCAGCTCTGCCTGCCCCTCACCTGAACACACTGAGGGCAGACCTGTGAGGTAGGCTTGGGTCTTTTCTGGTCTTCCTTCCTTTCAGGTTCTGAGTTGGGTGGTGACCCTGGAAGTGTCTGCATAGGAATGCGTTGACTTAACAGCAGTGAGACACACTGAGGGCAGTTTTCAGCCTTGGCCCTGTGACTGGGGTAACTTTTCCTGGATGTCCCCTAGCTGCCTGTCAGCCTCTCTGAAACCCTGAGGTCGCTTAGAGGAGTGCATGTGTAAAGGGAAGGGATTATAGTGGGAAGGATGCTTTCGAGTCTCCATCTGAAAACTCTAGGATATCTCTGAACCTGCAAAGACGTGAATAAACCGTTTTCCCAGTTCCAGAAAGGACCAAGATGGACAGAGGCATTTTTGCTCCCTTGCACAGGCACTCCACTGCCTGGCGCTCAGTGACCTTCATGTCAGCCATCACGTCACCTCCATCGGTATCCTTTTCGCTACTGTTATTATTCTCTGTCATCTTTGTTTTACTCTCATCATTTATCTTTCCCTCCAGTTCCAGAGGCCATGCTGGCTATGGCTTTGCTTCATCACTGTCAGAATGAGGCATGGGTCCATCCTGGTCTGGGTATGAGGACTAATAATAAATTACATGAAACCATTATATTTCTTCTAGGTGAGTGGTGCTGTCCTGAAAGTGTATATTCTGTTCTTTTCTTTCTTTTTGACTCACTTACCCCGGGGGTGGGGTGGGAGTATATTACCTCCAGCTAAGAATGTGGAAACCAAGGCTCAGATGGTTATAGGCCCAAGGTCACACAGCTAGGAAGGAGTGTTGCTGATCTGTTGGCTCCAAAGTCATCTCTTGTTTTCTCCTGAGCACATTTTAGGCCACTGTTTAGACACTCTGGGATAAAGTCAGCCTAGCTTAGGTCCACCATGGCTCTAAGATGGTTCTCTATCCAAGGAGGAGTTGTCCTGTGACTAATCTACCACCAGCCTCTGAGACTGGAGACACCCAGCAGGGCTTGCAATCTCCCTGGAGCTCAGTCGATCTCCTCTCTGCGCCTGCTACTTCCTTCTCCATCGTTTCCTCTTTATGATTGTTCAGGGGGTGTTGAATATGTCAGTTGCGTAGCTCTTCTCCCAGGATCACCAAAAGCCTGTGGGCTCTCACTTCTTTTTCCAGCCCACAGTTGCCCCATGACTGACCACTCTTTACTGCAGCTTCGACCCACATCCCTCTGGGCCTCTCAAATTTGGAAGCCTTATTGTAGCTCCTCTTGGGAACTTGAAATCAGGCTTTTGTCTTTTTATTGTATCAGATCACATGCCCTTGTTACCCAGTTGTGGCAAAGAAGGAAGGTGATGGACTTGTCCACTTCTTCCTCTAATTTTCCTCACTACCCACGCTAAACACACACACTCATGCTCACACAGTCACACTCTCACACTCACACACATGTTCACACACACATACACACAGATTTAGTCTGCGACTGTATCAGTATTTTCTAGGGAGGTTAAGGAAAGGAGCTGGAGATGGGTTTTATTTAACTCACAGAAAACCTTTCTTTGGGATTTTCCTCCCCGTTAGAGCCTTTGAGTCTAGGTAAAATGGAAGTTCACATACCCACCCTGGTCTTGTTCCTTTGTGTGTAGCTCCTAATTTTCATTCCCAGGCCTTCCCTGCTCCAGCGTCCTGTCCATGTGTGCTGACCCTGTGTCCTTGAATTCCCATTTTGCTTTGGGATTTAAGTTATTGTAATTTGTCAACAATATTTAAAAATAGAAAAGTCCTGAAGGAAACTTATCAGGTTCTTTTCTTTGGCTTTTTTTTTTTTTTTTCAAGGTACTGTAAATTGTTAACTAGGGATGCCAAGCAGGCTTGGTTCAATGGCTAAACCTCTTATCGTATTACAGCGTAAGGCTGATCTCAGCCTGGTCTCACCACCAGAGCACACACAGACTTGAATAAAACTGTTACAATCATGACTTTTGGTTTGCCCTGGTGCTTTGTAAACTTGTTCTTTCCTCTCTTTTCTTCGTAAGTACACAAGATGTCCAAGTAACTGTTTCTTGACGACTGCCATATGTAGGGATAAAATAATGGGAGAGAGGGGTAGATACGGTGCAGGAAAGAGGAGGTAGGCGAGGAACCTCCTCAAAGATTCTAGAGACCCCCAACTGGACCACGGAGGCCCACCAGCAGGTGCCTACCGAAACAGTTCAATTTCTTTGCACAGCTGACTTTGCCCAGGTAGTAAATTTTGGCTTTCAGAACTCCTAGCAAGGATGTGCTCTCTCACCCCATATCAGTGTCCACCCTGACGTTCCTGGTGAAGCTGGGAATGCTGCTGAGAGGACAAACACCAGAGGAGCCGTGCACTTGTGGACAAGGTTTGCCAGCCGTGAGTCATAGGCTCCTTGTGGTCTTGATACTCTGAATGGCACTTGCCAGCTGTGTGACCTTGGGCAAGCCGCTTAATCTCTCTGCGTCTCTTCTGGAGCAAGCTCACCACAAAGCAGCTTTTGTGCTCACTTTCTATGACTGTGCTTTGGGTGAGGCTGAGGGTGAAAGCAGAAGAATTTTGTTTGGGGCCATTCTTTAGTCCACTGTTTCTCATCACTCAGCTGCATGTGGAAAAGTGGCTTCCGAACTTCCATGTTGACCCACTCACACTTTAACACCTCGACCTTCACTCACTCCATACCTCTGAGCCCCTTTCTCTGCTCCCTGGGGAAGGTGTCTGGGGTGACTGCTAGATGCTTAGACTGTGAGGAGAAAGATGACCTTGTGCTGAACTTCAAAGCTGATTTGACCAGGGCCATATGACCTTTGTCAGGCTGACTGGGCAAAGATGAAAAATTGACTCAACTCCTTGTTCAAAAAAATGCTATGAGAGACATATGTATATAAATTGCTCCATGTTTCTGCAGAGCAGTTTGATCTTGTGGCATTAATTCTATAACATGGACTCAGAAATTTCATTTAGCAACACAGCTAGCTGCAGTGTGCCAAGCCTTGCACTGTCTTGACCTGCATTATTTCATTTACAACATCTCAGCATCCTAAGAGTAGATCCCATTATTCTCTCCATTTTATACTGAGAAAAATGAAGACTGAAGTCCAGGAACAGGCCCAAGGCCACAGAACTATCAAACAGTGCAGCTGGGCTTTGTCTGACTCTAGCCTCTGCTTTCATATCATAAGAATGAGTCAGATGCAGGCAAAGACTTGTTTACAAGTCATCTCAGTGTTATTTACAGGAGGCTTCTAGTGACTACAGATGACCCAAACAAGATTCTGGGGGTCTACTTCTACCCTCTTCCTCCATCAACATGGAATCTAAGAATATGAGAGCATATTTCTAATTACAAATTAAAAACAGTCTAAATGCCTGGCAATGGGGCTGCTTAAACTTTCCATCTCTGTAAGGCATTTATTGAATATCTTTGTGCCAGGTGCCAGCTGGACACTGGAGATCTACAGCTTGTTCAGATACAGGCCAGTTCTGCAAGACTTCATGGTCTGCTAGAAGAGATTGAAATATACAGACACCTCTTTAAGGTGGTCAGTGTTATGATGGTGCTACAGGAGCACCACGGATTGGCATTAGCCTGAGCTGGGGCTTCACAGACCTCTCCGAGGTGGTGACATCTGAGTTGAGTCTTAAGGGATGGTGGAGCACAAATGCATGAGATGGCTTCCTCTCATAGCAAGCAGTACATGCCTGTCTCTTTCTTGTGGGAAAGTGACCCCAGGTGATACCTCACAATAGGTTCTGATTTTACAATTCAACCATGTGTGAGGTTATGTAGCCATTAAAATCAGATTGTTCAAGAATAATTAAGAAAATAGGGAAGCATTCAAAAGTTTAAAGGCAGGATACCAAAAGCTTCAAAAATAACTTGATCCCAATACACAAAATATACTTCCTTTCCTTTCCATCTTTTAAGAAAATTCCCTTTGATCAGTTCAGTTGCTCAGTCATGTCCGACTCTTTGCCACCCCATGAATCGCAGCACGCCAGGCCTCCCTGTCCATCACCAACTCCCGGAGTTCATTCAAACTCACGTCCATCGAGTCGGTGATGCCATCCGGCCATCTCATCCTCTGTCGTCCCCTTCTCCTCCTGCCCCCAATCCCTCCCAGCATCAGAGTCTTTTCCAATGAGGCAACTCTTCGCATGAGGTGGCCAAAGTACTGGAGTTTCAGCTTTAGCATCATTCCTTCCAAAGAACACCCAGGGCTGATATCCTTTAGAATGGACTGGTTGGATTTCCTTGCAGTCCAAGGGACTCTCAAGAGTCTTCTCCAACACCACAGTTCAAAAGCATCAATTCTTTGGCACTCAGCTTTCTTCACAGTCCAACTCTCACATCCATACGTGACCACTGGAAAAGCCATAGCCTCGACTAGATGGACCTTTGTTGGCAAAGTAATGTCTCTGCTTTTGAATATGCTATCTAGGTTGGTCATAACTTTTCTTCCAAGGAGTAAGCGTCTTTTAATTTCATGGCTGCAGTCCCTTTGATAAGCATAAGTAAAAGATGGAAAGATAGTCAGTTATTGATATCTCTATGGAGAGATATTATGGATAACCTAAAAACGTTCTTTACTTTCAAAACTTTTAAGGCCTTTTTCAAAGAATATATGTTCCTTTTACAGTCAGCAAAACAATGATGACTGTAGCAGTTTGGGGGTACTTCCTCATGATCCCAGGGATCTCTGCAGATGTCCCACAGATCCCTTGCTTTGAGGCTGACCCCCTTGTACCAAGCAACACAGCACAGTAACTGCAGAAGCCCTGCTGTTGGAAGATGAAATTGGTGCTGGGCCCAGGGCTAGCTTCCCATTCCAAATGGTATCTCTTCTCTTCCTTACCCCTTTCCTCATCATTTCCTCCCAATGGAGAGATGGTCCTGGACTGGTGAGCCACCTGCAAAATGCAAGCAAAACCTGGTGAGAAGACATGAAGAAAGTCCTAAGAGAGAAGGTACATGGAGGCCTTCAACAGGGCATAGCTGGTTAGGAATGTCTGGCTATGGATGGGCCTGTCATGCACTCCTAGGTTTGCAACACATAGACACACCCCTCCATGAAAGGAACTGGGCTGGGCCAAGGTACACCACACCCTGTTCAGTTGATGATGGAATGTGCTTCATTCAAGGCTGGGATGTGCTAATCCTCTGATCCCTCCAGTCCCCACCCAATCTAGTCTGACCAGCTCAAGTTGGAGAACACGTTCTGGGGTAGGGGCATGGGGTGGTGGTGGTGAAGAGTGGGCTTCTGCACTCTGCCCTGCCCCTACTCTCAGAGGCTGGTCACACTGCAGCTACCCAACTGGGAGGGTCTCTTGGGCAGTCTCAATGGCAGGCACTGGAGACTTCCTTGTGTAAGGGGTAAGGGGGATCAGCCCTAGCAAATATGCTCACAAAATACAGGTCTGATCATGTTACACCCTAAGGTCTGTAAGAGAAGATTCACATTCTTTAGCATGGCCTTGAGGGCCCTTCAACATGTGGTCCCAATCTTCCTTCCCAAACTCCTACCACACTGTCCCTGCCCCAGGCCATCTCCATACCTAAGATGCTACCCTTCTCTGCTACCTATAAGATTTGATCTTCCAGGAACAGAGACCTCCTGTTGGAAAACCATTCTCCTTTGTATGAGCATGAAACCACACAACTCAAATAGGACTTGAACCCACGGGCCAGAACTCCAACCTGGCCAGAACTCAGACTTGAACCCACTGTCTTCTAATTGCAATCACACACTTGGTCTCAGGACTTAATGATTAGCTCAGGTTCTTGGCTTAAAACCCAATATTCAAAAAACTAAAATCATGGCATCTCTTCCCATCACTTCATGGCAAATTGATGGGGAAAAAATGGAAACAGTGACAGACTTTATTTTCTTGGGATCCAAAATCTCTGCGGATGGTGACTGCAGCCATGAAATTAAAAGATGCTTGCTCCTTGGAAGAAAAGCTATGACAAGCATAGACAGCATATTAAAAAGTAGAAACATCACTTTGCTGACAAAATTCGATCTAGTCAAAGCTATGGTTTTTCCAGCAGTCATGTACGGATGTGAGAAAAGGCTAAGCACCAAAGAATTGATGCTTTTGAACTGTGGTGCTGGAGAAGACTCTTGAGAATCCCTTGGAAAGCAAGGAAATCAAATTGTAACAGGAGGGAAAGGGGCCAGGCACAACTTTTGAAAGAATAACATAGCCCAAGGACACAACATAAACTGATTAGAATTAAATGGGTCCAAGATGGCAGACAAGTCAACTTTGATAAGACCTCCATCCTCAATCAACAAGCTAAATAATACACCCAGAAGCGCTGCCATGAATAGCAAGAGTTCCAAAGAATAGCAAGGAGAGATAAGAAAGCCTTCCTCAGCGATCATTGCAAAGAAATAGAGGGAAAACAACAGAATGGGAAAGACTAGAGATCTCTTCAAGAAAATTAGAGATACCAAGGGAACATTTCATGCAAAGATGGGCTCGATAGAGGACAGGAATGGTATGGACCTAACAGAAGCAGAAGATATTAAGAAGAGATGGCAAGAATACACAGAAGAACTGTACAAAAAAGATCTTCACGACTCAGATAATGATGATGGTGTGATCACTCACCTAGAGCCAGACATCCTGGAATGTGAAGTCAAGTGGGCCTTAGAAAGCATCACTACGAACAAAGCTAGTGGAGGTGATGGAATACCAGTTGAGCTATTTCAAATCCTGAAAGATGATGCTGTGAAAGTGCTGCACTCAATATGCCAGCAAATTTGGAAAACTCAGCAGTGGCCACAGGACTGGAAAAGGTCAGTTTTCATTCCAGTCCCAAAGAAAGGCAATGCCAAAGAATGCTCAAACTACCATACAATTGCACTCATCTCACCCGCTAGTAAAGGAATGCTCAAAATTCTCCAAGCCGGGCTTCAGCATTACGTGAACCGTGAACTTCCAGATGTTCAAGCTGGTTTTAGAAAAGACAGAGGAACCAGAGATCAAATTGCCAACATCCATTGGATCATGGAAAAAGCAAGAGAGTTCCAGAAAAACATCTACTTCTGCTTTACTGACTATGCCAAAGCCTTTGACTGTGTGGATCACAATAAACTGTGGAAAATTATGAAAGTGATGTGAATACCAGACCACCTGACCTGCCTCTTGAGAAACCTATATGCAGGTCAGGAAGCAACAGTTACTGGACATGGAACAACAGACTGGTTCCAAATAGGAAAAGGAGTACTTCAAGGCTGTATGTTGTCACCCTGCTTATTTAACTTATATGCAGAGTACATCATGAGAAACGCTGGGCTAGAAGAAGCACAAGCTGGAATAAGATTGCTGGGAGAAATATCAATAACCTCAGATATGCAGATGACATCACCCTTATGGCAGAAAGTGAAGAGGAACTAAAAAGCCTCTTGAGGAAGGTGAAAGAGGAGAGTAAAAAAGTTGGCTTAAAGCTCAACATTCAGAAAACGAAGATCATGGTATCTGGTCCCATCACTTCATGGCAGATGGATGGGGAAACAGTGGAAAGTGTCAGACTTTATTTTTGGGGGCTCCAAAATCACTGCAGATGGTGATTGCAGCCATGAAATTCAAAGACACTTACTCCTTGGAAGGAAAGTTATGACCAACCTAGATAGCATATTCAAAAGCAGAGACATTACTTTGCCAACAAAGGTCCATCTAGTCAAGGCTATGGTTTTTCCAGTAGTCATGTATGGATGTGAGAGTTGAACTGTGAAGAAAGCTGAGTGCCAAAGAATTGATGCTTTTGAACTATGGTGTTGGAGAAGATTCTTGAGAGTCCCTTGGACTGCAAGGAGATCCAACCAGTCCATCTTAAAGGAGATCAGTCCTGGGTGTTCATTGGAAGGACTGATGCTGAAGCTGAAACACG
>NW_011494811.1:1198150-1201446 GCF_000754665.1 Bison bison bison
TTGGAGAAGATTCTTGAGAGTCCCTTGGACTGCAAGGAGATCCAACCAGTCCATCTTAAAGGAGATCAGTCCTGGGTGTTCATTGGAAGGACTGATGCTGAAGCTGAAACACGAATACTTTGGCCACCTCATGCAAAGAGCTGACTCATTGGAAAAGACCCTAATGCTGGGAGGGACTGGGGGCAGGAGGAGAAGGGCACGACAGAGGATGAGATGGCTGGATGGCATCACTGACTCTATGGACATGAGTTTGGGTAAACTCCGGGAGTTGGTGATGAACAGGGAGGCCTGGCGTGCTGCTATTCATGGGGTCGCAAAGAGTCGGACACGACTGAGCGACTGAACTGAACTGAACTGAGGCGATATGACAGTCCCAAGGCACTGTGAAAAGACCAAGGAGTGGACAGTGGCCCAATTCCTGGAAATCTTCACCTTGTAGATTAAACAAAGATGTACAACTTGAGAGTTATGAGTTAAGTTTTATTTGGGGCAAAAAGAAGACTGCAGCCCGGAGACAGCGTCTCAGATAGCTCTGAGAGACTGCTCCAAAGCAGCAGTGGGAGAAAGTCAATATATAAGATTTGGGTGAAGGGGGAGTTCAATACCATGAAGCACTCATTTTACAAAAGGTTTTTTGTTAGTCATGAGGGTCTGATATCACCATGAAGGGATTTAGTGCTTCTCTAGATTTGAGGAGATGCAAGGATAGAGATCATAAAATCTGCCCCTAAAAACATCCAGCTATCTAATGACTTGTCCCACCAGATTCCCTGGAGCGCAGAGTGCCTCACTCCACCCTGACTCCCTTAGGGGTTGTTGAAGGTGAACAGCTATAGCAGCAGGGGTTCAATCTCAGTAGAGGCAGATGGCAAAGGCCTTTGTTGTTCAGTGATTGGCAATGCTCTTGGTAAGTGCCAATTTGTAGTTGACAACCCTTTCCCAAAAATAGTTGGAATAATCCTCCCACTCATTAACATATGAAATTACCTAGCCTATAAACACTAACTGCACCATGTTCCTTGGCTGCACTTGCCCTCTGCGATGGCCCACACTCAGTCTGTGGAGTGTGCTTCTCTCTGCGTCTAAATAAATCTATTTCTTACCTATCACTTTTTCTCTCACTGAATTCTTTCTTGGATGAGACGTCAAGAACCTGAGCTTCAGTATGTTCTGAAACCAGGTAGCATGGGTTTTGGTTGGGTTTGAGTCCCAGCCACATGGGTTCAAGTCCCAATCTGAAATAAATGGTTTCAAAACAAATCAGCCCTAAAGGAAAACAACCCTGAATATTCATTGGAAGGACTGATGCTGAAGCTGAAGCTTCAATCCTTTGGCCACCTGATGTGAAGAGCCAATTCATTGGAAAAGACCCTGATGCTGGGCAGGAAGAGAAGGGAGTAACAGAGGATGAGATGGTTGGGTAGCATCATCGAATCAATGGACTTGAGTTTGAGCAAACTCTGGGAGATAGTGAAGGACAGGGAAGCCTGGCGTGCTCTAGTCCATGGGGTCGCAAAGAGTCAGACATGACTGAGTGAACAACAACAGGATCTTGATGTCTCTATGCAAACGAGAGAAAAAGTGATAGGGAAGAAGCGGATTTATTTAGAGTTCCATAGACAGAATACAGTTCATCTCAAAGGCAAGAGCAGGGACTTTTGTGGTGGTCCAGTAGTTAAGACTCTGCACTCCCAATGCAGGGACCCAGGTTGTCTCTGGTCAGAGAAGCAGAACGTGCTACGACTAAGAGTTTGCACACTACAACTAAAGACCCCGCATGCCGCAAGCAAGACTGAAGATCCTGAGTGCTGCAGCTGAGAACCAGTGCAGCCGAATCAACAAATACTTAAGAAAAAAAAAAGGCAAGAGCAGCCCCAGGGTGTGGAGTGAGTGCAGCCAAAGTGGAAACACACTCCACAGACAGAGGGTGGGCCATCTCAGGAGAGAGGCCCCCAAATACAGGGTGGTTCATTTTTATAGGGTGGGAAATTTCATAGGCTAATGAATGGGAGGATTATCCCAACTATTTTGGAGAAGAGGTGGAGATTTTCAGAAACTGGGCCACCGCCCACTTTTTGACCTTTTATGGTGGGACTCATAACTGTCATGGTACCTCTGGGTGTGGCATTTACCATGCTACTGTATTGCATGAGATTCAGGGTTCACTGGAAGTCAGGTCTTGGACCTACTTGGCTCTGGTCAATTTTTGTCATGTCCTATGGCTCTGTCATTCTCTTAAAGGTTGTATGCTGCCCCCTTGCCTCCTGTTTCAAGCAGACTCTCTGCTACCTACCCAAGTGTCGAAGTTGACTGTAATTTAATTAAGTGGTCAAATTTGGGTTGGGGAGGCAAGGGAGAATTGAGCTAGAGAAAGAGGAAAAGAGAAGAAAGGAAGAGAGGCTGGATTCTGCCCCTAGAAGCTCACAGTCTCTGTGGTGACACCAAATACTCCAGGATGCACTGAAGAAGCATACAGTAGGACTCCTGCAGATAAAGACAGGCCAGTCCTGAGGTTCATGGCTAGTGGGGAGGCAGGCAGTTAAAGAAACACTGACTCCCATCTTGTTCTGTGCTTTACCCAACTTGAAGAGAAAACTCATCCCTCTGATAAATACTTGTCTATCTCCTCCTCTGATCTGGGTTGCAGGATGACTGGCAGATTTCAATTCTGTTCGGGGCCAGGCAGGTCAATGAATGCTGCATTCTTAGGACAAAAAAGATGCAGTCAGGGGTAGGGGTGAGGAACTGTGACAAATGAGAGGCAAGGCCCATCTAAAGGCAACCACTTTTTAAAAAAACAATGTGTTAAACGTGTTCCATCTGTGTTTTGAACCTGTGAGAGTGAATGACTTCTCCCATTTTGGAGTTTACCATCTAGTGGGGAAGGGGCTTCCCAGGTGGCGCTAGTGGTAAAGAGCCTGCCTGCCAGTGCAGGAGACATAAGAGATGTGTGTTCAATCCCTGGGGTGGGAAGATCCCCTGGAGCAGGAAATGGCCACCCACTCCAGTATTCTTGCCTAGAGAATCCAGTGGACAGAGGAGTCTGGAGGGCTGAAGTCCTTAGGGTTGCAAAGAGTCGGACAGGCCATAGGGTCACAAGAATCGGATATATGGAGAAGGAGAGGTGGGAAGTGATGTCTAAATTGAGACTTGAAAGATGAGTAAGACTGAAATAGTTACTGGGTAGTGAAGGTAAGGAGATTCCAATATTACAGGCAGCCTATGTGAAGGGAATTTTTATCTTCTCCCAGACTGCTTATCTAGCATTCCTGCCTCATAGGGTTCTTTGTTCTTGT
>NW_011494811.1:1201546-1202990 GCF_000754665.1 Bison bison bison
CATCCTCATTAAGGTTGGGTGATAACTGGGAGAGAAAATGAAAAGATACATTTTAGCCTGGCGCTGAGGTGGGGCTGTTGACTGGGTGCCTCCAGCTGGTTCCTCTTGAGCTATTTGATCTGCCCTGGAGTGAAGAAGGGGCTTCCCAGTGGTGCTAGTGGTAAAGAACCTACCTGCCAATGCGGGAGATGTAAGGGACTCGGGTTCTACTCCTGGGTCAGGCAGATTCCCTGGAGGAAGGCAGGACAACCCACTCCAGTATTCCTCCCTGGAGAATCCCATGGACAGAAGAAGCTGGCTGGCTGCAGTCCACATGGTTGTAAAGAATCAGACACAACTGAGCATGTGCGCACCCACAAGGAGACTTTATAGAATAACACTGGGGTGACGGTTTTAGGAGATAAGTTCTAGGCACAGGACTTTTTTTTTCCTTGACCCCATCTCTGAGCAAATAATGTTGGGCTTCAGATGGTAAAGAATCTGCCTGCAATGCAGGAGACTGGGTTTCGGTCCCTGGATCAGGAAGATCCCCTGGAGAAAGAATGTAACAGTCCCTCCTGCCTTCCTCCCACAGCCTATGGAGCAATTGTTTTCAAAGTGTGGTCCGTTGACTCCAGGGGTCTGAGATCAAAACTTTTCCCAATAATATTGAACATGCCTTTTTGCTAATTTTGTTGTTCAGTCACTCAGTCATGTCTGATTCTTTGCAACCCCCTGGACTGCAGCACGCCAGGCTTCCCTGTCCATCACCATCTCCTGGAGCTTGCTCAAACTCATGTCCATTGAGTCTGTGATGCAATCCAACCATCTCATCCTCTGTTGTCCCCTTCTCCTCCTGCCTTCAATCTTCCCCAGCATCAGGGTCTTTTCTAATCAGGGCTCTTTGCATCAGGTGGCCAAAGGATTGAAGCTTCAGCTTCAGCGTCACTCCTTCCAATGACTATTCCGGACTGATTTCCTTTAGGATTGACTGGTTCGATCACCTTGCAGTCCAAGGGACTCTCAAGAGTCTTCTCCAAAATGCAAATCAAAACTGCAATGAGATATCACCTCATATCAGTCAAATGGCCATCATCAAAAAGTCTACAAACAATAAATTCTGGAGAGGGTGTGGAGAAAATGGAACCCTCTTGCGCATTGCCGGGAGAAATGTCAATAACCTCAGATATGCAGATGACACCACCCTTATGGCAGAAAGTGAAGAGGAACTCAAAAGCCTCTTGATGAAAATGAAAGTGGAGAGTGAAAAAGTTGGCTTAAAGCTCAACATTCAGAAAACGAAGATCATGGCATCCGGTCCCACCACTTCATGGGAAATAGATGGGGAAACAGTGGAAACAGTGTCAGACTTTATTTTCCTGGGCTCCAAAATCACTACAGATGGTGACTGCAGCCATAAAATTAAAAGACGCTTACTCCTTGGAAGGAAAGTTATGACCAGATG
>NW_011494811.1:1203090-1220073 GCF_000754665.1 Bison bison bison
TGACCAACCTAGATAGCACATTCAAAAGCAGAGACATTACTTTGCCAACAAAGGTCCGTCTAGTCAAGGCTATGGTTTTTCCTGTGGTCATGTATGGATGTGAGAGTTGGACTGTGAAGAAGGCTGAGCATCAAAGAATTGATGCTTTTGAACTGTGGTGTTCGAGAAGACTCTTGAGAGTCCCTTGGACTGCACGGAGATCCAACCAGTCCATTCTGAAGGAGATCAGCCCTGGGATTTCTTTGGAAGGAATGATGCTAAAGCTGAAACTCCAGTACTTTGGCCACCTCATGCGAAGAGTTGACTCATTGGAAAAGACTCTGATGCTGGGAGGGATTGGAGGCAGGAGGAGGAGGGGATGACAGAGGATGAGATGGCTGGATGGCATCACTGACTCTATGGACGTGAGTCTGAGTGAACTCTGGGAGTTGGTGTTGGACAGGGAGGCCTGGCGTGCTTCGATTCATGGGGTGGCAAAGAGTCGGAGACGACTGAGCGACTGATCTGATCTGATCTGCACTGTTGGTGGGAATGTAAATTGATAAAGCCACTATGGAAGACGGTATGGAGATTCCTTAAAAAACTAAGAACAAAACCACCATACAACCCAGCAATCTCACGCCTACGCATATAAACCCTGCTGCTACTGCTACTGCTACTAAGTCGCTTTAGTCGTGTCCGACTCTGTGCAATCCCATAAACAGCAGCCCACCAGGCTCCTCCGTCCCTGGGATTCTCCAGGCAAGAACACTAGAGTGGGTTGCCATTTCCTTCTCCAATATATACCCTGAGGAAACCAAAATTGAAACAGACACATGTACCCCAATGTTCACTGCAGCACTATTTACAATAGCTAGAACGTGGAAGCAACCTAGATATCCATCGACAGATGAATGGATAAAGAAGTTGTGGTACTGTCAACTAAAAAATGATGTACAACTTGGGAGTTGTGAGTTAAGTTTTATTTGGGGCAAAATGAGGACTGCAGCCCGGGAGGCAGCATCTCAGACAGCTCTGAGAGACTGCTCCAAAGCGGCAGTGGGGGAAAGTCAATATATAAGGTTTGGGTGAAGGGGGAGTTCAATATCATGAAGCACTCATTTTACAAAAGGTTTTTTGTTAGTCATGAGGGTCTGATGTCACCATGAAGGGATTTAGTGCTTCTCTAGATATGAGATGTAAGGATTGAGGTCATAAAATCTGCTCCTAAAAACATCCAGCTATCTAAAGACAAGTCCACCAGATTCCCACAGAGTGCCTCACGCCACCCTGAACTCCCTCAGGGATTGTTGAAGGTGAACAGCTATAGCAGCAGGGGTTCAATCTCTGCAGAGGCAGATGGCAAAGGCCTTTGTTGCTGGGTCGTTGGTAATGCTCTTGGTAAGTGCCAATTTGTAGTTGACAGTACATATGCACAATGGAATATTACTCAGCCATAAAAAGGAATGCATTTGAGTCAGTTCTAATGAGATGGATGAACCTAGAGTGAAATAAGTCAGAAAGATAAATATTGTATATTAATGCATATATGTAGAATCTAGAAAGATGGTACTGAAGAATTTATTTTCAGGGCAGCAGTGGAGAAACAGACATAGAGAACCTGGTGTTGTGGACATGGGGAGAGGGGAGGAGAGAGTGAGGTGTATAGACAGAGTAACGTGGAAACTTACATTACCATATGTAAAATAGCCAGCCAATGGGAATTTGCTATATGTCTCAGGGAACACAAACAGAGGTTCTGTAACAATCTAGAGGGGTGGGATGGGGTGGGAGATGGGATGGAGGTTCAAGAGGGAGGGGACATATGTATACCTATGGCTGACTCATGCTGAGGCTTGACAGAAAATAACAAAATTCTGTAAAGCAATTACCCTCCAATTAAAAAAAAAATAAAATAAAAATTTTAAAGAGTCTTCTCCAGCACCACAGTTTGAAAACATCAATTCTTCAGCACTCAGCCTCTTTATGGTCCAATTCTCACATCCATATTTGACTACTGGAAAAACCATAGGCTTGACTAGAAGGACATTTGTCGGCAAAGTAATGCCTCTGCTTTTTAACACGCTGTCTAGGTTTGTCATAGCTTTTCTTTCATGGCTGCAGTCACCATCTGCAGTGATTTTGGAGCCCAAGAAAATAAAGTCTGTCACTGTTGCCATTGTTTCCCCGTCTATCTTCCAGGCAGTGACGGGACGGGATGATCTTAGTTTTTTGAATGTTGACCTTAAACAGTAATGGGTAAAATTGCCGGCATCTTTTAGCACCTGTCATGGCAGTGATAGCAAACTGGACAGAACTCCCTGTATTCTTCACCACCACGTACTCACAGTAATGGGGATGTCAGGTCCACAGAAGAACGTCCGTGATAAAACCGTGGACATCACTAACTTAATGACATTCTGACTGTGAAGTCCTCTTTTTAGCGTTCTGTGTGATGACATGTGAAGTTCGCATAAAGCCGTATCTGCTGCCTGTAGACACACAAGGTTTGTCTCAGGGAAGGCATACACGTGACTGAGTGGCCAGCTGAGCTGGCTGCTTCCTCTTCTTTTTTCACAGGACACCAGTTTTACTCACGAGAATGATCATCAAGACAACTACAATTAATCAGGCCTGAGTATTTGGTAGATATTTTCTTGAAAATGAAAAAAGTGAGACTGCTACTTCAAGGAAAACAACTGACAGTATTTGTTTCCAATGGTAAAATTCAAACTTTCAAGTAAAAATTAGGATTCTGGAAAATCTTGAGTCTGTCATGAGCTCGACAGCCTGCTGACACTTAGGAGATTTTTCTAATGTGATTGGTAGCAATGTTAATGAGTGTGATTTCTTTTATGTCGTATAATGAAATGTGTCAACGCTTAGAAGTTCGGCATAACTCAGTGAATCAAGACGTTCCATATGACAGTGAATGAAGTTACCAAATCAAGCATTCAGAAATCCATGCAGAGCTCAAGATAGACCAATGGATTCTAACACAGCATAGTATAAAAAGTTCGTGGTTGTGGTTTCAAATTCCACATTCCAGCTGGCGTTTAAGAAACTATAGCTTGTTGAGTTTTGATATAGTATCAGAGAAGAATACCCACGATTATCTGAAAAGGCTATTAAAATAAGCCCCTTTTTTCCAAATACATATTGGTGTGAGGCAAGATTTTTTTCATATGTTTAAACCAAAACAAGGTGCTGAAACAGACTGAAGGCAGAAGATATAGAGTTTGGCTGCCTCTTATTAATCCATACATTAGAAACACGCAAAAGTGTAAAATAATGACTCTCTTTTCATAGAATTTTTAAAAAATATGGTTATGTTCATTGATAATTTGTGTTTAAAATTTAACAAGCTTATTGTTATTTTAAATGAATCAATTAAAAAATTTTTTAAGTTTTATCGAATACAGTAGATATAAAGCACATACATAAACAGGCACTCTTTGGGGGCGTCAGTAATTTTTAGAAGTCCTAGAGAATTTGAAAGTGAAAGAGAGTCGGACACGACTGAAGCAATTTAGCAGCAGCAGCAGAGGATCTGAGTGACCACCAGATGGCGCTGATGAGAATAAAGAGCAGACTGTGTGTGCTTGTGTGTGTGTGAGTAATGAGAGAGAGAGTAAAAGTGGGCTTCGCACTAGTTTTAAGGTATGAGATTTCCTAACAGCACTGATATTTGTAGACTCCGAGGTAAGTAAGTGAAAGACCCAGGACTTAATCAGTGGGTTTTCACAATCTAAATTAAATAGGCAGATTTATGCCAAATAATATATTGGATTTTTTTTTTTTTTTTAACTTCTAACAAAAGCCAAGCACATTCCTTGGAGAAGCTCCCTGAAGTCTTGGAAACTAAGCAGATTAAACCAAAAGAGCTCAGTCTTTTTCCATTTTGTGTTGTTAATAAGATAACATTAATCTCTGGGGTTTAGGAGTGAAATGTAGGCAGATTCATTCCAGTAAGGAGTGCATTGTAGTAACCTCACAGCCAGCAGCTCCTTCCCACAGGTCCTGGCAGCCCCGGTGGGGGAGGAGGTGACTGAGTTGGAGTTGTCGGGGTGGGGGTGGAGAGCGGGTCACCTTTGAGAGAATTAGCAGGCTTCTGGATGACAGAACAGTATAAATGTCTGGGTTTTGTGTGATGGACTACAAATAAGCATTGGGAAAACTTCAAGCCAAATATATTTTTCCTTTAGGAGGAGTCTGAAATAGCTGACGAAGGACAGAATTCTCTTCTAGAAGGTGAAGTGCTTATTGGCAATGCTCTTTTTTAAAGGTCACCAAGAAAAGGAACTAGAGTCTAAACTGGGAACCGGCTCTCTGAATGGGCCTATGAGCTGCTAGAGAAATGGATGCAGGGTGGTATCAGCTCTCCCCACCCTCTAGGTTGGGAGTTTATGTGTCCCCTCCTCTGGAATTTATTCATCCATTCACTCATTCCTAAACATCATTTGGAAGCTACCGTCCATGTGCCAGGCCTTATGCAACATGCTGGGTCTACAGTGGAGCCTGAAACAGAAGTGGTTCCTACTCTTAGGTGGGCTTATTTGAAAAAACACAAGTCAATACTGAAGAAATCTGCATATCTTCGTGCCACTACCCAGCATAGACTTTTAAAAATGTTTCAAAATCCACTAAGCTTATTCTCTAGGAAACCATTAGTGCAATTGGTCAAGTTGACTGGCAGATTTTCTACATAAAGATGAAGGTGGGCATGACAATACAAGAGGCTCAGAAACAGTAGGAAGAGATGCTGTTTAATCTTGGTTGCCCTTTCTTCTTTCCTTCTTCCTTCCTGTCCTTCTTTTTCCATGAGTATTTATTGAGCATCTACTAAGTGAGACGTCCTATCCAGCAACAAAGCTGGACAAGACATACTTGGTCTCTAACCTGGAGGAGCATCCGAGTATGTAAACAACAAAAACGCACTGACAGACTGTGGTTAGTGATGTGAAGGACAATGGGGTTGGAGCCAGCCTGAGATAAGGACAGTCAGGGCAGGCCTCTCTGAGGAAAGGAATTTCAGCCAAGATCTCTCAGCCTCAGCACCACTGACATTTAGGCCAGACATTTCTTTGTTTTGGTGACTATCTTGCGTGCTGTAGAATGTTCGGCAGCATCGCTGGCCTCTGCCCACTAGATGCCAATAGCTGCACCTTCCAGCCCCATTTGTAAGAACAAAAAAACACATGACTCCAGACATTATTAAATGTCCCTCAGGACCAAAATTGTTCCTGATTGAGAGCTGCTGATTGCAGCCAAGATTTGAAAGATGAGGAACCCATCAAAAGAGGACTGCACTGGGGGTCTTTGAGGCCACAGTAAAGCATTTGTATTTCATTCTAAGTAGAAAGAAATCATTGTTTTCAATCATGGGTGACATCATCTACTCTGAATTTTGAAAAGCTTCTTTAGGCTGTGGAGTGAAGGGTGGATTAACTAGGGTAGCAGAGACAGCCTCTGGCTGTCAACAGAGGCTGTTGTAGAAGTTGTCTGCCCAACACCCAGGAAAGGATGGCAGCCTAGACTAGGCCGTGGCACCTTAGGTGCCTCTTGATGAAAGTGAAAGAGGAGAGTAAAAAAGTTGGCTTAAAATTCAACATTCAGAAAACTAAGATCATGGCATCCAGTCCCATCACTTCATGGTAAATAGATGGGGAAACAATGGAAACAATGAGAGACTTTATTTGGGGGGGGGGCTCCAAAATCACTGCAGGTGGTGACTGCAGCCATGAAATTAAAAGACCCTTGCTCCTTGGGAGAAAAGCTATGACCAACCTAGACAGCATATTAGAAAGCAGAGACATTACTTGGCCCACCACAAACGTCTGTCTAGTCAAAGCTACGGTTTTTCCAGTGGTCATGTATGGATGTGAGAGCTGGACTATAAAGAAAGCTGAGTGCCTAAGAACTGATGCTTTTGAACTGTGGTGTTGGAGAAGACTCTTGAGAGTCCCTTGGACTGCAAGGAGATCCAACCAGTCCATCCTAAAGGAAATCAGTCCTGAATATGCATTGGAAGGACTGATGCTGAAGCTGAAACTCCAATACTTTGACCACCTGATGTGAAGAACTGACTCATTGGAAAAGACCCTGGTGCTGGGAAAGATTGAGGGCAGGAGGAGAAGGAGACGACAGAGGATGAGATGTTTGGATGGCATCACTGACTTGATGGACATGAGTTTGAGTGAACTCTGGGAGTTGGTGATGGACAGGGAAGATTGCAAAGAGTCGGACATGACTGAGCAACTGAACTAACGAACGAACTAACCTTAGGTGAAGAAAAGGAGAACACCAGGTCCTGCTGATGGACTTGATGTGGACATTCCATCACTAAGGGTAGCTCTATGGGGCTTGCTTTGCTCCCTGGTGAAGTGGAAGCATTGGCTGGGATAGGAGGGGGTGGGGAGGTTGGGGAAATGTTAAGTTTCAAGCCCATCCCAATAGCTGCTGGTTCATAGCTCTCACGAGAATATGTAGTTGGGGTTAACATTTGGTTGGGATGATGTTTGGAACTGTGTGTTCTGGGTTCAGAGTTCTTTGTCCTCTTTGATTCTGGCTGATGGACAGCATCTCTTTAGCACTCAAGATTTATGCTCAAAAACCTGGAAAGGCAGAAAAAACAGAGCTGCTTAATGAATGGAGGCTAATCAAAGCTGGATGCTCAAGCCTCACTTTCAAAGCCAGTGATAATGCAAAATCTACTCAGCATCCTCAACTCAGTCCAAAGATCTTGTTCCTTAATGAGGAAAAAATGGAAACACAGTGACCTGGCAGCTGGGGCTGGGAGTAAACAAAACTACTGTTTATGGCAGTAAACCATAGCTGAGCACAGGTCTCTTGTCTAAAGTCAGAGAGTGATGGGTGGGCACTGGAGGAACAGGGCAGGGAGGCTGTTTGGTGAAAAGCATTAAGTGTTACCAGGGACGTGGGAGAACAGCAGGAACAAACTAAGGAAATACTAGGGCGCAAGGAAGGACTGTTTGTTAGTTTGTTTTTAATTGCATAGAACACCGTTGCCAGGATTTTAAATTGTAGTGCTCTGGGCATGTAATTAAGCAAGAGGGTTTTGTTGGCACCAACTGGGATACCAGGTTGTTTTTGCAACTTATGATCTTCTGATATTAAAATTTCAGGGACTAAGTGTGTGTGTCCCTCTCCTCTTCGCACCTTTTTCCTCTGGGCCTCCAAGCTCCACGTAAAAATGATCAGCCTGCTTCATTTGTTTTGTTTTTGCCACCTGGATGAAAACCTCATCTAGGTCTTGGTCTGTCCTGCGGCAATAATGTCAGCTGAGGGGGCTTTCAGACTGGAAACAGAGACGGATGATCACAGCCCAGCCGCGAGCCACCCCAGCCATTACAAAAGCCCCACGCAGTTTCTTCTTCTGATTATCATCATGGCATTTCAGAGCTGACTATGAACTTGGCAATTACCTTCTCACTTTGTATATGAGAAATCTGAGGGCCAGAATTGTGAGCTGACTTCCTGTAGGTGATTCAGTGGATGGCTGGAATCAAGAAATGCTGACTGGAGCCAGGGCCAGGGTCCTCTCTGTCTGAACCCTGAGGCCCCTCCTGTAGCTCCAGGTCATCTCTTCTTCACCCTCCCCTCGCCCCAGCCTCCTTTGGCATGAACTCCCACCCTCCTGAGATACTGCTGTTCTCCCAGTCTTTTGGCCTGAAGTATGGCAGCCCTGCTGCAGATGTTTCATGGAGAGGGAAGAGGAAGGTCATGGCCCAGGGCACTGAAATGCTTTATGAAACGGTAGATGATAGTTCAGTTTTCAAGTCACGAGGGAACGAGGGAACCATTTCACCTTGGCAAAGGCAACTTACTTAGTGGAACGTAATGGCCTGGAAGAGTTCCTGCCCCTCCCCAAAGTGAGCAATTTCAGCTCTGCCAGCACAGGCCCATTACATCATAAAGACACTGCGTGTTTACCTGGCAATTATCTGGAATGGGAACCAGCCTTTTCAAGAGGTTCTCTTTGATCCTTCCTAGCAATACCCTCAGGTGTGGGGGTCAGGGGCCCATGGAGGGCTTCTTCCTAGAGGATGAAAAGGGAGGCAATGCAGAAGATCTTGAGAGGGATCAGAAATCAGGCCTGGGTCTCTGGGGCTCCTGGCCACCCTTTCTGTGTGCTTTCTACTTGGACCTTGCTGCTACCACAGCAGACAGAGTATTGGGAAGTTTCCCCTTTCCCCAGTTTCTCCTTCCTCGGGTCAAGTAAAGAAGTTTCTCAGGTGCTCCTTATTAGGAGCGGATAAAGGAGAAATAGCTGAGGATCTCCAGGACTGAAAAGCATTTTTGCTTGTTTATGATGATCATGTCCCGGATGTCCTGATTTCAAATATTCTGTATTTATACTTCCCGGAATTTATATTCTGGTTTGGGGTTCTGAAGATAGAGATATTACACATATTTTCAAGTGAAATTCTTCACACCCTTCCTGGTATCGGACTTTGAACCATAGGAAGAACAGAATCAACTCTCCCCCCACCCCACAATCACAGCAGCTGATAATCGAGGGAGCCTGTGTTGCGGCCGAGCAGGGCGGAGCATGTTTGTGAGCATGGGTTTGGCAATTAGTTCTGGGTTCAAACCCAAGCTTCCAGAACCATAGTTGACAATATTTTTCTAAGGCTGTTTCAGAGCATTAGCCTCTGGGTTATCCTCCTAATCATTGCTGCCTGTCTCAGGGCCTTTGCACTTGTGCTTTCCTTTCTCTGGAATGCTTTTCCCCTAGAGACCCACATGACTACACCCCTGCCTCCTTCAAGCCTTTGATCAGCGTGATCAGGTGGAAGCCTTTCATGATCACTTTAAAACATGATCACTTAAAAGTTGTAAGAGTAGCTTAGAGGGTAAAGCATCTGCCTGCAATGCAGGAGACCCGGGTTCGATCCCTGGGTTGGGAAGATCCCCTGGAGAAGGAAATGGCAACCCATTCCAGTACTCTTGTCTGGAAAATCCCATGGACGGAGGATCCTGGTAGGCTACAGTCCATGGGGCCGCGAAGAGTCGGACACGACTGAGCGACTTCACTCACTCACTTAAAACTGCAGTCCTCGTACAGCACACGGAACTCTACACAATGCTCTGTGCTGACCTAAAGGGGAAGGAACTCCAAGGAAGAGGGGATATATGAATACATGTGGCGGATTCACTTTGCTGTATAGCAGAAATTAACACGACATTGTAAAGCAACTATACTTCAATTAAAAAATAATAATCAAATTAAAATAAAATTGCAGTCTTCCATGCCTTCATTCCATCCCCTTCTTTGCTGTGCTTTCCCACAGCATTTATCACCACCCTCTGGCATATTACACAATTCAACTCTATTTCTTATTGTCTGTCTTCCCCAACTACAACAGAAGCTCCATGAGGGCAGGGATTTTCATCAGCTTTGTTTATTGCTTCACCCCCAGTATTTGGAACAGTGTCTGGCTCTTGGTAGGAACTTAACAGATATAAATGGATACATAAATTTGAGCAAGTCACATCTTTTGTGATCCTACGTCCTCCCTCCCTTAGAGGTTGGAGTGACAACTGTTGTAGATGAAAATAATAGCCAACATATATTGCATGCTGGCTTAATCGGTGTCAGTTTTCAAATGTGCTAAGTGCTTTATGGGGATTATTTTGTTTCATCCTCCCCCAAATCCTATGAGGTATTCTTTTCATCTTCATTTTACAGAAGAGGAACTTGAGGCTTAGAGAAGTTGACTCATCTATCCAGGGTCACACATAATTCAGATCCATATTTGTTTGAGCCCAGAGCCAGTGCTCTTAACCCTGACAGCCCCCTGCACAGGGCTTGGGGTGTAGCCAGGCCTCGGTCAGTGCTAATTCCCTTCCCCAAGTCACACAGCGTAAGACCTTTGTGGCCGCTCTGCCCCCCTTCTATTGTGAACCTGTCCCTCCCACTGAGACCTGACACCTTGGGGGCATCCCCTGACCTCAGGAGGCAGCAAGGTGTATTTAGCAGGGAGATGGTAGGTCTGTTGGTTGGGAGGCCTAGGTTCTGGCCCCTCTTTGCCACTAACCCGCTGTGTGATCTTGGGCAATTGTTTCCCCTTTCTGGGCCCCAGGTTCCACTGGTTTGATGAGCACTGAGGTCTCTCTCAGCCACAGCCCTCGGGACAGTGGGAGGACACCTCTGGGTTGTGTGGTGCATGAATCACGTTGGAAGATCCTGCCCCCAGGCTGTGGCCTTAACCCCACTCTCCCCAGTAGTACAGTCTATCCTGATTTGACAATGGCTGACCTTTCCCCTCCCACACCTTTAGAGTTTGAATTTCTGGCTGCTGGATTTGAGTGGGAGGATGGAGGAAGTGAAGCATCTAGTGATTTTCTAAGCACTTCTCTAGGGGTGAGACCAAGAGGAAGAAAAGAAGGCTTAAGAGCCCTTTCCACCGATAGGCACTGCCTGGGACAAAGCCACCGCAGGACCTGGACTTCCCTTGGGGGCTCACAGTGGGGATGTACCTAACCCTCTGAAAACACTGCAAAAGAACTTGGGGGCTGCTTGTAAAAGCCCATCTATCTGCCCAACAGCCCCTTACCAATTACCCACTGCACTTCCTGCCAAAAGGCCCCCATATTTCCTTATTTGCCAACCCTAAAACTTTCTCACTTTAGTTCCAAATTCTAAACTGGGATTTCCACACCGTTCTCCTTATGAAACAGAGGTGAGTTGGAGGTTGATTAAGCCGAGCTAGTCAATGTTTTAGGTTGTTTTCTTCACTGAATCATTCACTTACTCATTCATTCATTTGACATTTACGTCCTAGATTCTTTGCAAGGGATTCAAACAGGAAACTAGTCAAGTCCTGGCAAACTTAAATTGGGTAATTGGTCATGTCATTTGAGGAGAGTTAATAGAGAGATGGGGAAACAATGGAAACAGTGAGAGACTTTATTTTTTGGGCTCCAAAATCACTGCAGATGGTGACTGCAGCCATGAAATTAAAAGACCCTTGTTCCTTGGGAGAAAAGCTATGACCAACCTAGACAGCATATTAAAAAGCAGAGACATTACTTGACTCACAAAGGTCTGTCTAGTCAAAGCTATGGTTTTTCCAGTGGTCATGTATGGACGTGAGAGTTGGACTATAAAATAAAGAATGTATGCTTTTGAAATGTGGTATTGGAAAAGACTCTTGAGAGTCCCTTGGACTGCAAGGAGATCCAACCAGTCCATCCTAAAGGAAATCAGTCCTGAATATTCATTGGAAGGACTGATGCTGAAGCTGAAACTCCAATCCTTTGGCCACCTGATGAGAAGAACTGAGTCATTGGGAAAGACCCTGATGCTGGGAAAGATTGAAGGCAGGAGGAGAAGGGGATGACAGGGGATGAGATGGTGGGATGGCATCCTTGACTCAATGGACATGAGTTTGAGTAGGCTCTGGGAGTTGGTGATGGACAGGGAAGCCTGGCGTGCTGCAGTCCACGGAGTTGTGAACAGTTGGACACGACTGAGCAACTGAACTGACCTGAACTGAATATTTTCAAAGATGGATAGAGTATAGGAAAACAGGGGATACTGTCGTTCCCTGGAACTAGAAACATCAGGATGGTATTATCAACCCTGGGCTGTAGGGATAAAAGGAGAGAACGTTTCCAGAATCCAGCAGGAGAGACCCCTGTGGAGAGGAACACCTGGCAGGAGCTGTGTGTAACCTTAGGTTGAAGGACTCATCTCTCTGGTGAAAGAAAACCTTGATCTCCCTCACTTCCCTCTGTTAGGGAAACCACTGACCCAAACCACCTTCCCTGGCCAGGCAAGTTAGTAACTGCTTGCATGAGTTATAACAGGAGGTCCTAGTAAGGAATGCGGAACTAACAAGCTACCACCAACCGGAAGAATCTGGGGAAGATCAAAAGAAGAAAGGAGATGCCAGTCCATATGTCCTGCCAACCTCCCAGAATCGTCTCTAAAATCCATCTTGGCTGAGCAATGTGTGCACCACCAGGAAGGTCCCTGAGTCAGAGTGATTGGCCAGAGACAACCTGGAAACTAACCACATCACCATAAAACCCGAGACTGCAAGTCACGTGGCACAGCAACCCTCCTGGGTGCCCTTACCTTGCTGCTCCCTGCCCGGGTGCCCCTTCCCAGTCAAGTCTTGCTTAGTCAGCATATGTGTCTCCTTGGACAATTGATTGATGTTGTCGGTATGAATCAGCTTCTTGGGGTTCACAGCAGGGTAGAGAAGAGCAGAGTGGGGATCTGGAAGGACAAGCAGATTTCTAGCATAGAAATCAGACACAGCCTCTGTCCTCAAGGAGCTTGCCTATGAGAAGGGGAGACAGGAGTGCAAAAATCAATTACAGTGTGATAAATGCTTTAACAAAGACATAAACAAAGGACCAGAGGATCTCAGGGGTTAGGAAACGGAATCCGCCAGGGAGGGTGTTCTTGGATGTGAAGGGTGAGAGAGGAGACCGGTTCCTGGAACATGGTTTGCAGGCAGAGATGTTTCTCAAATGATCATCAGGCTTCTTGGAGGAAGAAATATCTGGAAAAAACAAATTAATTAATTAAAAAAAAAGAAAGAAATATCTGAACTGAGACCTAAAATACAAATAAGAATTGGCCAAGAGAAGAAGAGAAAGAAAAGGAGTCCAGGCAGAGTGAAAAATGTGTCTAAAGGCTGGAAGCCGAAGCAGAGTATAGAACTCTTTGGGAAGCTGTTAGTAATGTAATAGGATAATGTAATGTAATAAAGTAATGTAATCGTTTTGAGGGGGATGGGTGAGAGATGAAGCTGAATATAGAAGGGCCCAGAGCATGAAGAAATTCTTTTGCCAGACTAAGGAATTTGAAATTTTTTCTAAAACTTCTTTTGCCAGACTAAGGAATAATTTGCAGTTTTTAGGTAAGTCCCTAAAAGGTCTTAATCAGGGGAGTGGTATCATTGTATTTATGTTTTAGAAAATCGCTTTGGTTGAAGAGGAGAGAGTGGATTAAAGGTAGGGAGATCGGAAAGAAGGTTGTTTTCAGTAATCTAAATGAGAGATGACAGTAGACTAAAGTCAACTGGTAGAAAAGGTGATGATAAGAAGTATTAAGAAGGTGAAGCTTGATGGGATTTGTGAATTGGATGTAGGAGTGAGGGAGTTTAGTTTTGGGGAGATGGTGATAAAGTTTACTTAGGTAAGGATCTTTAGAGAAGGAGTGTGTGTGTGTGTGTGTGTGTGTGTGTGCGTGTGTTGGGAAGATAGTGTGTCATGGTGGAGAAGATGGAGGGAGTTGATAGCTAATCCAGTTTGGGCATATTGAGGTGACGGCACCTGTAGGAAGACCAAATATGACTTGGTGCTGAGACTAGAAGAAAGAGGGCAGGGCACGACCATCAAAGACTGACACAGCCATTAAGAAGAACAGAATATGATAAAAACCGATTAGAACCTACTAGACCCAAGATGGCGGAAGACTCAACTTCCGGTACACCTGGAGCCTGGTTACAAGTGCAGTGTAACACATTAGCATACTCAGTGACACGCCCAGAGGTGCCATGACAGTTCTGAAAAAGTGAAAGTCGCTCAGTCGTGTCCGACTCTGCAACCCCATAGAGTGCAGCCTGCCAGGCTCCTCTGCCCATGGAATTCTCCAGGCCAGAATACTGGAGTGGGTAGCCGTTCCCTTCTCCAGGGGGTCTTCCCAACCCAGGGATCGAACCCAGGTCTCCCACATTGCAGATGGATTCTTGATGATAAAAGGCCAAAAAGGGAATGGTGCCTCAATTCCAGAAATCCCTGCCCCTTCTCCAAGATAGAACATTCCTCCCACTCACTGGCCTGTGAAATTTCTAAGACCATAAAAACTAACCACTCCCACACCTCGGTTGCTTACATTTTTAGACAATCCTATGCCCTGAGCCCGCTGCTCTCACCTTCTGCTATGCCCACACCCAGTATATGGAGTGTTGTTCAGTCACTGAGCGTCATGTCCGACTCCTTGCTATCCCATGGACTGCTGCACTCCAGGGTCCCCTGTCCTTCACTGCCTCCCATAGTTTGCTCAAATTCATGTCCGCTGAGTCAGTGATGCTATCTAACTTCTCACCCTCTTCTCCTTTTGCCTTCAATCTTTCCCAACAGCAGGGTCTTTCCAATGAGTCAACTCTTTGCATCAGGTGGCCCAAGATTTAGAGCTTAGCTTCAGTGCGTATCTCACAAAATAAACCTGCTTTCACTTTACTATGGCTCACTCTTGAATTCTCTCCTGCTCAAAGCCAAGGACCCTCACATAGTAGCTCATCCCAGGGACTCACTCGAGACCTGGGACATGACCATCCTCTTGTTCAGAAGAGGTCTTGGTGGAAGCTATGGATGTGAGAACCATCAGAATGCAAGAGCTGATTATGGCAATAGAGTATCTGAGATCACCATGGAAAGAGCTTAGAGTTAGGAGAAAAGAGCACCAACAAACACTGACTAGAGGATGATAGAAGTAGAGGAACTGATAAAGGAGACGAAGAAGGAGTGGCCTGAGAAGAAGGAGACAGGAGAGAGTGCAGTCATAGAGCCAAAGAGAGTATTGAGTTCTGAGAGGAGGCAAGAGAAGTAAACATGTTGGATATTTCTGAGAGACCCTGGGCACAGGAGTTGGTTAACAGCATGACTGTCCTTTCTCCTTCGATGCCTTTTAATCTGTAGATAAGAAATACTTCCTGAGCTTCCACAGTATGGCTGTTATAGGCTGAATTGTGTCCCTCCCCAAAAGATCTGTTAGAACCCTCACCCCTATGTACTAGAATGTGACTGTATTTGGAGATAGGGCCTTTATGGAGGAGAACAGACCAGTCAATCCTAAAGGAAATCAACCCTGAATACTCATTGGAAGGACTGATGCTGAAGCTGAAGCTGATGCTTGCCACCTAATGTGAACAGCCAACTCATTGGAAAAGACTGTGATGCTGGGAAAGACTGAAGGCAAAAGGAGAAGAGGGCAACAGAGGGGGAGATGGTTGGATAGCATCACTGACTCGATGGACATGAACTTGGGCAAACTCCAGGAAATCGTGAAGGACAGGGAGGCCTGGCGTGCTGCAGTCCAGGAGTCAGACACGACTTAGCGACTGGACACCAATGGGTGGGTTCCAATCCAACAGGACTGATGTCCTTATAAGAAGATGATATTAAGATACAGACAGGTGCAGAGAGAAGGCCATGAAAAGATGGCAACCTGCAAGCCAAAGAGAGAGGCCTCTGGAAGAAACCAACACTGCTTATGCCTTCACCTCCAACATCTAACCTCCAGAACTATAAGAAAATAGATTTCGGTTGTTTAAACCACCCAGTCTGTGGCAGCCCTAGTGAATTAATACTGTGCTTTACTTAGGGATTTGAAAAAGCAGACAGCATGGGCTAAGGCTCTCAAAGAACTTAGAACTCTTTCAGAAGAGAAGCAACACACAGATTAGCAACTGGCCCTTCTAGCCAAGGTAAATCAGGTTTTTGTAATTGGGTTGGTAATAAACCCTGCTGGAGGTTAGAGAAGCAAGCACTTGCTCTGTTCGGGGGAGGGGGCGGGGCGGGTCATCTGGGGAGATCTCACGGAAGAGGTGTTTCTGAGCTCAGCCTCAAAGCATAAGGGGGCTTCCCGGGTGCGCTAGTGGTAAAGAATCCGCCTGCCAATGCGGGAGGTGTGAGAGATGAAGGTTCGATCCCTGGGTCAGGAAGATCCCCTTGAGTAGGAAGTGGCAACCCACTCCAGTATTCTTGCCTGGAAAATCCCATGGAGAGAGGAGCTTGGCAGGCTACAGTCCATCGGGTCGAAAAGAGTCAGGCACGACTGAGTGAGCACAGCTTGGAAGCATGTGCAGGACTGAGATTGTCAGGGAAAGGGAAAAGAAACCCCAGTGGATGGACAAAGCTAGCAAAGGGGTGGAGAGGAGAAAGTGGGGGCTGCTGAGGGAGACAACCATTGTTCAGGCTGGCTGAAGGGGCAGCTCCTTCAGTAGAACTGTGGGATACGGGGTATACACAGAGACTGAGAGCTACAGGTCCTCTCAAGTTCTGTTCTCTCATCCACGCTAATAGAGGGTTTAGCCAAGCTCTTGGCTGCCCAGCCAGATAGGTCCTCTGCCATTAGGTATGGTCATGTGACCGGGTTTCGGCCAATAGAATGAATGGAAGAAGTGGAGCAAGGCGGGCTACTGTCCATGGGGTCGCAAAGAGTCTGACATAGCAATTGAACAACAAAAGCAGGGCTTTTAAACTAGGGGCATTTTTCTGCCCCAGGAGATACTTGACAGTGCCTGGAGAAATTTTTGGTTGTCGCAAGTTGAGGCTGAGGAGATAGAGTCGTGCTACGGGGCACTGCTGCTGCTGCTGCTAAGTCGCTTCAGTCGTGTCCGACTCTGTGCGACCCCATAGACAGCAGCCCACCAGGCTCCCCTGTCCCTGGAATTCTTCAGGCAAGAACACTGGAGTGGGTTGCCATTTCCTTCTCCAATCTATGGGGTGATAGGAATGCACTGAACATTCAACAATGTACAAGACAGTCCCACCCCCACTCCCACCGCCCAGGAAAGGATGCTCGGGCCCCAAACATCAATAGTGCGGAGACCAACAGCCACTAAGGTTGGGTCTACAAAAAGCCTATGTTCTTTCTATTACACCAAATTGGGTGGTGGGAGTGAAGAGGGGGTTATGAAAAAAAATGATACAGTAGGATAAGGAAGTCATGAAAAAATTGGTTTAGGAAGGGTTAGCCTAGAGGGGTGCAAGATGAGCTGGAGGAGATGGGAGAAAAACTAAGAGACTAATGGAAACCACTGACAAGGTCCAGTTGAGAGGCAGGAAGGACCTGGAGGGGTGGGTGGCGGGACCAATAAAGGGAGGAGAATTTAAGTGTCAGTGGCAAGAACTTGCTGATGGAGCGTATATAGAGGATGGGAGACGCAGGGAAAAGTGAGACAGACTAGTCCTCGAGGATTCCATCTCACTAACCCCCTCCCCCTTCCCATCCCCTCC
>NW_011494811.1:1220173-1228801 GCF_000754665.1 Bison bison bison
ATCCCCTCCCACCCGTTTTTCTCTGCCTCCTCCTCCTCCCCCTCCCCTTCCTCCCTCCTCCCATCTTTCCTTTCCCATCCTTCCTTTTCCCCTGCAGCCTTCTTTCCCACTAAGCCCTTTCCGCAAAGGTCTGCTGTCTTTACCCCTGACCCTCAGTTCTAGGCAGTGGGTCTCAGTTTCCACCCGCATCAAGTGCAACTTGGAAAAATCTGTTTCCTCAGCTTTATCCCGTTGACAAGAACCGGCAACAGCAACGGACTCTGAGGCTTTTCCATCTTACTTCCTTCATTTCCTGCTCACAGGGTGGATTAAAAACTTGGTTACAAAACCTGGACTGGTGGCTCCTGGAAGAGCCCTGAGGGAATTTCTGACGGGCTGGAGGAAGGAAATCCTCTGTCTTACTTTTGCTGTTTTTTTTCTGGAGTGTTTTCCAGAGGACGACAGCCTGTGGACATGGCCCCCGAGGGCTTTGGTGGGGGTGGCCTTCCTCCCTTTCCTCACCCCTGGCCTGGCCTGGGCTGACAGCCTGCTTCAGGGCCAAGGAACCAGCAATGCCAGGCACTCCCTGAGCCCTGCTGGCCAAAAGGTTAGTGTTTGTTTTCCATCTCTGCATCCCTGGCTCTCTCTCTTCCCCAAGAGCTGGGAGCCCTGTTGGGGGTCTCTGGTGTCTCCTGTTTTGGGAAAAATTTGGTCAGTAAGAGGGCTGCAGTGATGAACTGATTGCTTTCATTGTTGTTTCATCGCTCAGATGTGTCTGACTCTTTGCGACCCGATGGACTACAGCACGCCAGGCTGCCTTGTCCTTCACTATGAGTTTGCTCAAACTCATGTCCACTGAATGGATGATGCCATCCAGTCATCTCATTCTCTGTCACCCCTTTCTCCTCCTGCCATCAATCTTTCCCAGCATCAGGATCTTTTCCAATGAGTCTGCTCTTTGCATCAGGCAGCCAAAGGATTGGAGCTTCAGCTTCAGCATCAGTCCTTCCAATGAATATTCAAGGTTGATTTCCTTTAAGATTGACTGGTTTGATCTCCTTGCAGTCCAAGGGACTCTCAAGAGTCTTTTCCAACACCACAGTTCGAAAGCATCAGTTTTTGCTGCTCAGCCTTCTTTATGGTTCAACTCTCACATCTATACATGACTACAGGAAAAACCGTAGCTTTGACTATACGGACCTTTGTCGGCAAAGTAATATCTCTGCTTTTTAATACAATGTCTAGGTTTGTCATAGTTTTTCTTCCAAGGAGCAAGCTTCTTTTAATTTCATGGCTGGAATCACCGTCCGCAGTGACTTTGGAGGCCAAGAAAATAAAATCTGTCACTGCTTCCATTTCTTTGGATTGCTTTCATGGCTTACAGTTAAATCCAGGGACCGTCTGGTTCTGCCCTGGATCCAGACTGGGGGCTCAGCACTGGTTCCCCAGCTCCTCCCATCATGCTTTTCTGACGTGCTGTCCATCTGACCGCTTCCCTTGGGTCAGCCTGCCTGCATTCCTTGCCTCTAGGCCTCCTCTGCTTGCTTATCCTTTTTTTAGGTCCTTAATTTTCTCCTCACTCCCACCCCACAGCCTACCATCTGCCGTGGGAGCCAGGTCTTGGGAAACAGGGGAACAAATCTCAGCTCCTCTTTGGCCTTTGACTCCAATCCCTTTTCTGAGTCCTTTTCCCTCCATCTTTCAGGTATCTGCCTCCTCTTATGCTTCTCCATCCACAACATCACCACCTGTTTTGAGGAAAGAATTGGGTACCAGTCCTGTGTACTTTTGGTGGCTTTGTGGCATGATGTTTTGGAAAAGGCTTGCATTTTCTGGAGTTTAATAACCTGGACTGGAATCCAGGCTCTGTTTCTTACATGCAGCTTTGAGTATCTCAGCTAACTTCTATACACTAGTTTCCTTAGTCCATAAATTGGGGCCAACAATAGTATAGAACTTGTGAAGTTGTAAGGATTAAATGAACAATACATGTAAACATTTGGATAGTGCCTGGTACTTGAGAAATTCTATTTAAAAATTAGGTGTTTTTATTTATATAAATATGAATTGTTATACTATAGCTCAACAAGAGTCCTTCTACATGTAGGAGAGGCTGCCTTCTCGCCATGTCAAGCTGAATCATAGGCCATGATGGGCTGACCAGGCTACGGGGGTGGCCGGGTCAGTGTCTGCTGCCACTGGGGTGGCCAAGCCAACACTGGTGATGCCCAGGAAAGGCTGAGCCAAATCCCCAAATCAGCACCATTGGCTTGAGACGCAGGGGCGGCGGTAGAGAAGAGGAGTTGAAGTCAGGAACTGAAAGTGGGCTCTGCAGGAGCAGAGATGATGTCATTCCAGCTCACTGGCCCGTCAGGCCAGAGGTGGGCAGGGAACAGACAGCATATGCCACTGCAGGGAGAAGGAAGGCCAAAATGGAAAACACGGATGCTTCCCTAGGAACCTGCTGCAGGCAGACAGGTGGGAGGCACTGCGTAATGAAGGCTGATGTGCCAGTAAAGACCTCCCCCCACCCCGTTATTTTGTTTTAAAAACATCTTTAAATTTTTATACAATTTTAAAACTTGTATTTATTATTAGTTATTTCTGACTGCTCTGGGTCCTCATTGCTTTGAGGGCTCTCTCCAGTTGCAGTGAACAGAGGCTGCTCTGCATTGTCTTGCTTGTCTTGTTGAGGAGAACAGGCTCTAAGGTACGCAGGCTTTAGTAGTTCCCGTGAACAGGCTTAGCGGTTCCTCACAGAATGTGGAATCCTCCCAACCAGGGATCGAACCCATGTCCCCTGCATTGGCAGGTGGGTTCTCATCCACTGTACCACCAAGGAAGTGCTATACAAGTTTTAAAGGGTACTCTCCACTTACAGTTATTACAAACTATGGCTATATCCCCTGTGCTGTCCAATACACCCTTGAGCCTATTCTACACCTAATAGTCTGTACTTCCTCTCCCCTACCCCTATGTTGCAGCCCCCACAGCTGGTAACCACTGGTTTGTTCTCTGTGTTTGTGAGTCTGCTTCTTTTTTTGTTGTATTAACGAGTTTGTTGTGTCTTTTTTAGATTCTGCATATAAGTGATATTATACAGTATTTATTTTTCTCTGTTTAAATTATTTTACCTAGCCTTATGTTCTCCAAGTCCATCCATGTGGCTGCAAACGGCAAAATTGAATTCTTTTTTATGACTGAGTAGTATTCCAATATAAAGCATCTTCTTCATCCATTCATCTGCTGATGGACACTTAGGTTGCTTCCACATATTGGTAATTGTAGATACAGCTGCTATGGGGTGCATGTATCTTTCCAAATTAGCATTTTTCTTTTTCAAAAAATATACATCCAGGGGAGGAATTGCTGGGACATATGGAAGCTCCATTTTTAGGTTTTGAGAAAACTTCATACTGTACTAAAGACCATTTTCACTGTCACAGCCCCCAGACCCTCCATTTCCTGTGGCCCTTTCTCCCTTGTTCAGGTCTCTGCCATTCATGGGCTCTCCTTTCCCCTCCCAGAGGAGGCCCCTTGGAAAAGCCCTGAAAGTCACCATGGCTTCAGGTAAATGGTAAGATCTTTTATGTTATCCTCTAAGTTTTCTCTATGGGAAGGATGGGAGCCTCTGACCTTTCTTAAAGAAATAATATCTTTACCCAGCTGAAGGGCAGATATCAGATGTCTAGGCTCCTGAGTCAGGAAGATCCCTTGGAGAAGGGAATGGCAACCCACTCCAGTATTCTTGCCCGAAGAATTCCATGGACAGAGGAGCCTGGTGAGCTACAGTCCGTGGGGTCACGAGGAGTCAGACATGACTGAGCAACTAACACATACAGGCTCCTTCCAACTGCTCCCTGGGTCAAGGATGGAGCCACTTCCCAAGGGAGGAGCAGTATGTAGCACACAGGGCCCCCGAAAGTCAGGGATTGGGGGCCCCATCCATCCCGGAAGACCACTGACATCTGACCTTTGGCATCACCCCTTGCACCCTGGCTGACCAGAAGCTCTGTCTCAGAATCCCTTCCTCCTTGTCTTGATTCTCTTTTGTGAAGTGCTGGGAGTTGATGAGGTGACTGTGGGAAGTAGGAGGAATCAGATTGAAATGCAGGACTGACAGAGGCCATTGCTTGGGGCAGGAGGAGGAAGTTACAGCAGAGGCTAGAGCAACCCTCAAGCTTCCACCTCCTTTCCTTTCCCCTCCTGTCCTGCCTGGCAGATGATGAACTGGGCACTGGGCAGGGAGCGGGATGGGCTGACAGATCCATCTCTCCACTAGTTCATTAGGAAGAGAAATGACTAAGCCAGAGCTGCCAAAAACCAACTCTTTGGGACTGTTTTTTTTTTTTTTTTCTGGCACCTTCCACAGCATTACCAAGCTAATGGAGGGGTCGGGGTATCTGCTGGGAGCAACAGGAAAGCCAGGTGACTACAAGGTTGAACAGTCAGGTGTGTGCCCAGTGGGGTGGGCATGCATGATGTCCTGAGATGGTCCTTGTGATCCTTCTGGACCCAGGAAGAAATTGTCTTGGGGTCTGTACCTCCAGACTCCAAAGAACACAGTGGCACAACTGGGTGGGGCTGCCCTGGTGACTCAGCAGGAAGAGAGTTCCAGGCAATGCTAACTGTCTTTTGCAGGGATCCCTCCTGAGGAATGTCTGAGGCCAGAGTGCAGTGGTTGGGCCTGTTTGCTTTTTCCACACTCTTCAGCAGTGGCCCTGCCCGCCTCCCCCATTCATCGATATAATGGTTGTGTTTTTCTATCCTAAGAAAAATGCAGTACAAAAGCATCTTTCAGCCAAGTCCGCTAGCCCCAGGGGTGATTTTCAAAATAGTGCCAGACGTGAGTCCTCTCACAGCAGGATGTCAGGGAGGTCCAGGGGTCCCGGGGAAGGGGCAGTGTCATTCACCACCTGAAAGGAGAGTGTTTGGGGAGAATATTCACATTTTTCCCCTTTTTGTCAGAAATACATAATATTGAATTTACTATCTTAGCATTGTAAAGCACCATTCAGTTGTGGTAAGTATTTACATTGTTGTGCAACAGACCTCTGGAACGTTTTCATCTTGCGAAACTGAAACTCTATACTCACTAAACATGAATTCCCCCTCTTCCCTCCCCCAAGCCCCTGGCAACCACCTTTCTACTTTCTGCATCTATGATCTGGACGGCTTCAGATACTTTACAGGAGTGGAACCTTACAGTATTTGTCCTTTTGTGACTGGCCGATTTCACTTAGCATGATGTCCTCGAGGTTCAAAGCATATTAATGTTTTAACAGCCTGTGTTTACAGTCATGGGTTGGCTGAATGTCAGCTCTGCCCAGCCCCCACCTCAAGCTTAAGCCCTATTGTGCGTAAGTTCTGGAAATTACTCGTGTGTGTGTGTGTGTGTGTGTGTGTGTGTGTGTGTGTGTGTGTGCGCGCGCGCACGCACGTGCGCTTAATCGTGTCTGATGCTTTAGAAATCCCATTCTTCATCCCCAAATCTCTATTATCGTTCTTTCCCCAGTAAGTTCTAGGAAACTCTTGGAGTGTCAGAATCTCTCTGCATTGGACAGTTTTTTGATTCAAGGCTTTATTTATTTAACACCAGTGTGGTTTTTTTTTCCCCGCCTTTCTAGCTCATTCCCAACTATTTCCTTGCATATGCCACTTACTATCTAAATGGAACTTCTTGCTATTTTTTAAAACACACCCTAAATGGTCCTGATCTTCTTGCCTTTGCTCATGTCCCCCTCCTCTACATGGGGGGCTGTTCTCTCTTTTCTCATTCTGTCCAACTCCTATCCATCTGCTAAGTCCTACTCAAACGGTACCTCCTCCCTGAAGGTCCCCAAATATTGCCCTGTTCAGAAATGATCTCTCCTTCCTCTGACACCCTAAAACACTGTCTTTTAAAGCTTTCGTATGGCACTTATATTAATAACTGTATATCGTTGTCATAATCATTTGGTAGTATTCACTGAGAATTTATTTTTATCATGAATATATTCTGTTCCTTACAGTCTTATTTGCTTTGCTGTCTTGTTGAATAGTTATTTAGGCCATATTATCTTCCTTTTCAGATTATAATAATTAAGCAAACGGGGTTTGGCCTCAAACAGACAGGCCTGGATCCTAGTTCTGTTATTGGCCATAGGACTTTGGGCAAATTAGCCTTGCTAACCGGAGAAGGCAATGGCACCCCACTCCAGTACTCTTGCCTAGAAAATCCCATGGATGGAGGAGCCTGGTGGGCTCCAGTCCATGGGGTCGCTAAGAGTCGGGTACAACTGAACGACTTCACTTTCACTTTTCACTTTCATATATTGAAGAAGGAAATGGCAACCCACTCCAGTGTTCTTGCCTGGAGAATCCCAGGGACAGAGGAGCCTAGTGGGCTGCTGTCCATGGGGTCTCACAGAGTCGGACACGACTGAAGCGACTTAGCAGCAGCAGCAGCAGCAGCCTTGCTAACCTTTACTTTTCTTATTGGTAAAACCCAGATAATGGTACTTTGTATCAGGTAGTTGTATTCAGTGAAATAATAACAATAGTAAGCATTTGCAGAATGTTTGTTATATGTGTGGCTGTGCTCCAAGCACCTTTTCTGTATTATCTTATGTAATTTAAGTGTTTTATAATAATCTTACTAAGTAAGTTTATGGGAGGAGAATATAAGATAAAGAAGGCTTGAGCCAGTAAGTGGAAGAACCAAAATAAAAATCCTTACTATTTTCTTTATTATTTTTTAATTGAAGTATAAATGATTTACTATGTTAGTTTCAAGTGTACAGCAAAGTATATATTCATTATTTTTCAGTTTCTTTTCCATTATAGGCTATTGCAAGATTAGAATCCTTACTTTTAAAAAAAAAAAAAAAAGACTCCTTCCTCTTAATCCTTACCAACACTTATCCCCGCTAGGGTGGATAATGTCCAGCACAGACTCAGTAATATCTGTTTGATACTTAGCCCATCACTGGTAGGTGGCAACTGTTATTCTCATTCTTATTACTGAGGGCTGGGATTTTCCCAGTGCATCTTTGTGTCCCCAGAGCACTTCATGGTGGTAATAATTAATATTTCCATGAATTTACATTTGTCAGAAATTGTAGGAAGTCTCTAGCCCTAGCACAATTAGCAAGTGAGTGATTAAATAAATGGATGAATGAAAAGAGAGGACAAAAACTCATGATCAATAGGCAAAGCCTGTCTGAAAAGAGGGGTCATCCCTGCCAGCTGAGGAGAGGCCTCCCAGGGATGTGACTTATGCCCAATATTCATCAGTGTTTTCATTAATGACTCAAAAGATGGAGAGCAGAGTACGCTAATCAAATTGGAGAAGCCTGGGAGGCAGGATAGAAGCTGAGCACTTAGGAGGCAAGCTCAAGCTCGCAGACAGTACTTGACAAATTAGAGAAATAAACAGAGTCAATAAACGGAGCTCCAGGAGCTGCAGACTTCAAGTGGCTCCAAGGGAGCAGCTACCTCTAATGGATCTGCCCGGAGAAGCCTTTGGCCCACTTTTTTGTGGGCTTTGCCTGGCTTGATTGCATATTTGGGGGCAAGTCTGAACGCAGTTCTGTTCATGGGGGAGGCCTCATGAACAAAGTCACCGCTCCAAAGACTGCCCCCAGGACTCCTTACTGGGCTCCCCTCTCTCCTCACATTAGCCATCTGCTTAGCCAGGTCTGATGGAGGGAAGGAAATAGTTCTACCTGTTCCCCCAAAGACCCAAGACTTGGTAAAAACATCAACCCCAGGATGTCTCCTCCTAACCCACAATATGGTGCTGCTCTTTTCTACTTGCTATGCATTCTCAACATTCATTTATTTGTTGTTATTGTTGTTCAGTTGCTAAGTCGTATCTGACTCTTTGCGACCTCATGGACTGCAGCACTCCAGGCTTCCCTGTCCTTCACCATCTCCCGGAGTTGTTCAAACTCATGTCCATTGAGTCAGTGATGCCATCCAACCATCTCATCCTCTGTCACCCCCTTCACTTACTTCTTTTGGCTATGCGGGGTCTTCATTGAGCTGCACAGGCTCTTTGCTGCTGCATGTGGGCTTTCTCTAGTGAGTGGGGTCTACTCTTTAGTTGCAGTGTTCAGGCTTCTAATTGCAGTGGCTTCCCTTGTTGCAAAGCACAGGCTCTAAAACATGTGGGCTCTAGAGCACACGGACTCAGTAGTGCGGTGCACAGGTTTAGTTGCCCTGAGATCTAGTGTGATCTTAGTTCCCAGACCAAACCCATGTCCCCTGTATTGCCAGGCAGATTCTTAACCACTGGACTGCCTGGGAAGTCCCACTTTCTCATCATTAACTAACTTCTTTCTCCATTTGAGTCTGCCCTGGAGTGATCTCAGTTTTCCTTGGGAAGATATGTTAGGTGTGAAAGGAGGGACAAGGAGACAGTGTGACCTGGTAGGGACAGGCTGCCCTGCCTGCCTCTGGGAGAAGACAAAATCCGAGTGGTTTGGCAGTTACAGAAATGCATGAGCTTTGGAGGTTCAGCTTCATCCTTCTGGGGCCACGTGCTATTAGGTAAGTTACTTAACTTCTCTGAGTCAAGCCCCTTTGGTTCAAATAATTGAAAACCATTCAATTTATCTTAATCAGAATAGAGCACTTAGTTGGAAGAGTAAGAGAGAGTCTCAGAAA
>NW_011494811.1:1229005-1231433 GCF_000754665.1 Bison bison bison
ACCATGGTGTGACCTCTTTCTTCCTCCTCTTTCTTCCCCACAGTTGTGCTCTGCCCATCTGATTTTCAGCACACCTGATTCTTACCTCTTTCTTGCTTGGACTTCATGGTACCCATGACCACACCTGATGTTCCAGTCCTCCCTTTAGGAAGGACCTTATAGTAATGCCACTATAGCCACATCTGTATTTCTGGGAAAAAGAAACTGACCCTGCTGTACTGGGGTCAAGTTTCTACCCCGGCCTGGGGAGTGTGTGCATGCTTAGTATCAGCATGTCAGCAAGGACCCATCTCTGTGGGTAGATGGCAGGATCTTAGAGAAGAGAATGAGGTGAGAAATCACTCAGTTGCGTGTTCAGGGCAGTCTCTAAGCTTTGGTTTTCTCATATGAAAATGGGAATGATATTACCTACCTTGTGAGGATGAAATGAAATACTGTTTGTAAAATGCTTGTGCTGACATAGTAAAGGCTGCCCTTTAAACAACTGCTCTTAACCAAGTTGAAATTCACTGAACTTGGCAGGAAGATCTCTGAGTTGGATGGACCTGAGTAGGAAAGGAGTATGGAGATATGAGGAATATGCCTTTGTTCACCGCATATTGAGAGAGACAGAGTTGTAAACAGTCAGAGATGGGGATGCTCAAATATTGTTATTTCAGGAGGCCTGACTCCTCATTCCCAGCTGGAAGGCAGGTCAGAGATGCCATGTCATGGGCACCCAAACCACTCTTTGCTTCATTCATCCACAGAAAGTTTGGTCAGAGACCTGGGGAAGAACTAGTCTATTCCTGAAGAGCCAAGTTCAATTTTTTTAAATTAATTAATTTATTTTAATTGGAGGCTACTTACTGTACAATATTGTAGTGGTCTGACAGAATGTGGTCCTCTGGAGAAGGGAATGGCAAACCACTTCACTATTCTTGCCTTGAGAACCCCATGAACAGTATGAAAAGGCAAAATTATAGGATACTGAAAGAGGAACTCCCCAGGTCAGTAGGTACCCAATATGCTACTGGAGATCAGTGGAGAAATAACTCCAGGAAGAATGAAGAGATGGAGCCAAAGCAAAACCAATACCCAGTTGTGGATGTGACTGGTGATAGAAGCAAGGTCCAATGCTGTAAAGAGCAATATTGCATAGGAACCTGGAATGTTAGGTCCATAAATCAAGGAAAATTGGAAGTAGTCAAACAGGAGATGGCAAGAGTGAACGTCGACATTCTGGGAATCAGCAAACTAAACTGGACTGAAATGGGTGAATTTAACTCAGATGACCATTATATCTACTACTGTGGGCAGGAATCCCTTAGAAGAAATGGAGTAGCCATCATGGTCAACAAAAGAGTCCGAAATGCGGTACTTGGATGCAATCTCAAAAATGACAGAATGGTCTCTGTTCGTTTCCAAGGCAAACCATTCAATTATCATGGTAGTCCAAGCCTATGCCCCAACCAGTAACGCTGAAGAAGCTGAAGTTGAATGGTTCTTTGAAGACCTACAAGACGTTTTAGAACTAACACCCCAAAAAGATGTCCTTTTCATTATAGGGGACTGGAATGCAAAAGTAGGAAGTCAAGAAACACCTGGAGTAACAGGCAAATTTGGCCTTGGAATACGGAATGAAACAGGGCAAAGGCTAATAGAGTTTTGCCAAGAGAACGCACTGGTCATAGCAAACACCCTCTTCCAACAACACAAGAGAAGACTCTACACATGGACATCACCAGATGGTCAACACCGAAATCAGATTGATTATATTCTTTGTAGCCAAAGATGGAGAAGCTCTATACAGTCAGCAAAAACAAGACTGGGAGCTGACTGTGGCTCAGATCATGAACTCCTTATTGCCAAATTCAGACTTAAGTTGAAGAAAGTAGGGAAAACCACCTGACCATTCAGGTATGACCTAAATCAAATCCCTTATGATTATACAGTGGAAGTGAGAAATAGATTTAAGGGACTAGATCTGATAGAGTATCTGATGAACTATTGACAGAGGTTCATGACATTGTACAGGAGACAGGGATCAAGACTATCCCCAAGGAAAAGAAATACAAAAAAGCAAAATGGCTGTCTGAGGAGGCCTTACAAATAGCTGTGAAAAGAAGAGAAGTGAAAAGCAAAGGATAAAAGGAAAGATATTCCCATTTGAATGCAGAGTTCCAAAGAATAGCAAGGAGAGATGAGAAAGCCTTCCTCAGCGATCAGTGCAACGAAATAGAGGAAAACAACAGAATGGGAAAGACTAGAGATCTCTTCAAGAAAATTAGAGATAACAAGGGAACATGTCATGCAAAGATGGGCTCGATAGAGGACAGGAATGGTATGGACCTAACAGAAGCAGAAGATATTAAGAAGAGGTGGCAAGAATACACAGAAGAACTGTACAAAAAAGATCTTCACAGCCTAGATAATCACGATGGTGTGA
>NW_011494811.1:1232060-1245512 GCF_000754665.1 Bison bison bison
ACACAAGCTGGAATCAAGATTGCCGGGAGAAATATCAATCACCTCAGATATGCAGATGACACCACCCTTATGGCAGAAAGTGAAGAGAAACTAAAAAGCCTCTTGATGAAAGTGGAAGAGGAGAGTGAAAAAGTTGGCTTAAAGCTCAACATTCAGAAAACTAAGATTATGGCATCTGGCCCCATCACTTCATGGGAAATAGATGGGGAAACAGTGGAAACAGTGGCAGACTTTATTTTTGGGCGCTCCAAAATCACTGCAGATGGTGATTGCAGCCATGAAATTAAAAGACGCTTACTTCTTGGAAGGAAAGTTATGACCAAGTAGACAGCATATTAAAAAGCTGAGACATTACTTTGCCAACATAGGTCTGTCTAGTCAACGCTATGGTTTTTCCAGTGGTCATGTATGGATGTGAGAGCTGGAGTGTGAAGTAAGCTGAGTGCTGAAGAATTGAAGCTTTTGAACTGTGGTGCTGGAGAAGGCTCTTTAGAGTCCTTTGGACTGCAAGGAGATCCAACCAGTCCATCCTAAAGGAGACCAGTCCTGGGTGTTCATTGGAAGGACTTATGCTGGGGCTGGAACTCCAATACTTTGGCCACCTCGTGCAAAGAGTTGACTCATTGGAAAAGACCCTGATGCTGGGAGGGATTGAGGGCAGGAAGAGAAGGGGATGACAGAGGATGAGATGGCTGGATGGCATCACTAACTCAATGGACATGAGTTTGGGTTTACTCTGGGAGTTGGTGATGGACAGGGAGGCCTGGCGTGCTTCATTTCATGGGGTTGCAGAGAGTCGCACATGACTGAGTGACTGAGCTGAACTGAACTGAGTGTTTTTTGCCATACATTGACATGAATCACATGGGTGTACAAGTGTTCCCCATCCTGAACCCCCCTCCCACCTCCCTCCCCATCCCATCCCTCAGGGTCATCCCAGTGCTCCAACCCTGAGCACCCTGTCTCATGTATCAAACCTGGACTGGTGATCTATTTCACATAAGGTAATACACATGTTTCAATGCTATTCTCTCCATTTTTTAAAACTCATCTCTGGCTATTCAGTGAAGCTGATCATCTAGTTATCAGTGTTCATGTTTCTGTCCCTCATTAGACACAAGGTTTTCAAGAGCAGAGACCATGCATCTTTCTCACTTCGCATCCTTGATGATAAGCATACAATAGTGTGGGTGATCCACTAGCCTCTCAGAAATTAACTGATGTTAACTGAATGCCACTGTGTGCTAAATACCATTCTGGTTGCTGAAGAAGCAACAGTGAACTCTCGTGGTATTTGTATTCTAGTGGGAGAGGAAGACCATAAATAAGATAAATTAACCCTGATGGTCCAGTGGTTGGGACTCCGTGCTTCCACTGCAGGGGGCACGGGTTCAGTCTGTGGCCAGGGAACTAAGACCCTTGTGCCATAAGCAAAAAAATCTTTAACAAAAACTGATCAAAGAAAGATAAGTAAAATATGTAATATGTCACTGGCAGGTGCAAAGGAGAAGAAGTAAAATGGGGAAGAGATATAGGAAATATCACCTTCTGGGACGAGCGTTAAGATTTTAGAAGGGGATAGTCAGGAGGGGCCTTATTAAGAAGGTGTCTTCTGAGTAAAGACCTTGAAAGAAGTGATAGAGCTAGTCATGTTATTGGAGTGAGGGCATGGAAGGGGGGTTCAGAGAGAATTCTAGATAGAGGAAACAGTCAATGCAAAAGCCCTGAGGTGGGAACCAGCGATGAGTCATAGGGAGATGAGTGTCGCTGGAGATGCAGACAGATGATGAAGTCAGAGGCTATAGATCCAGATCCTGTCAGATCCTGTTGTTCATAGTAAGTGGTTCATAGTTCAGCTTTTACTCTGAGTAAGAGGGAAGCCATGGGAGGTTTTGAGCAGAGGAGTTACATGATTGGAATCAAGTTTTAACAGAATCACTTTGGAACACACTGAGGAAGTCAAGCACAGGGGTAATGGATCTAGTTAGTGCTGCTAAGAGGGTAGAGATCATGTCTCGGATCAGGGTGTTACTAGTAGGAGGTGCAAAGAGGCAGTCAGATTCTAGATATATTTTGAAAATAGAACTGATGGGATTTGTTCAGCTTAACTACTGCTGTGCTCTGTTAGCAGTGAGATAAATTCTAATTCCAAGCCAGCTGTAACTTGGTGCATGGTCTTTCTTGCCATTCAATCCTTCTCATGCTGTCTCCATCAAATGCTCAGGGGTCACCCCCTTTCCATGGTGACCTAAGGCATAGAGAACTGCTAAGACCTCTAAGGTCACAGCCATAGCTCCTGGGGTTGGGAAGCTCTGAAGCTGAGCCGCCCGACGAGGAGGCTTGAGGGATTTTTTATTATAGTGGCAGCTCTCTTTCAACTCAGTGGCCTGACAGTGAATCCCCAAAGTCACTTCTTCCTTCTTTTCTTAGGTTTAAGGTACAAATTGAGGGGTTCCAGGATGGAATTCCTACCCTAGGAAACAAGTTGCCAACCTAGAATTGCATGAAAGGCCCAGGGTCACTAAGAAGTATGGAGCTTGGACTCTGAAAGAAATGAATTTGAGTCCCAGCCCTGTCACCATGAGCCTCCCTCTCTTTGTAAAAGTTTCAATTGGATGAGCTCCTTTAAGCTCTAGAGGCCTGTGAAGTTTATGCAATAAAAGCATTTTGTTATCTGAGATAGTTACTTCTCTGCCTATGGTTTCTTCAGAGTCCTCATTCTTTTAAGATTTAGCCTCCTACAAATCAGAGCTCGGTGAATTACATTTTTCCAAAATGGCCTGATGACAGAGGACGCCTTCAAGCTAGATTGCCAGGCTAAGGCTTGGAAAGCTCATTGCCCTGTCAATGGGCCTCGCTCAGCAGCCTGAGTGGAAGATGCTCATCTCTGAGACAAGAAAGAGTAAGTCAGCAGAAAGGAGGGATGTGAGAAGGTGATGCTTGCAGAGTTTTGATTTCTTGTTGCCAGTTGTCTTTATCCTCATGTTTCATATGAATTGTCTTTCAAAAAGCAAATGAAATCCTCTGTCAGCTCCAGGGCTATAGTAATGACTGGTTTGCTGGTGACTCTGTATGGGGTTATCGGAGGAGGAGTCACAGACCATAGAGTTGGTTTTTCCCAAATGAGATTAAGTGACTTGACTGGTTAATCAAAGCCTTTTGCTTTGGGGGGCAAAGGCTGTAAGACGAGGCAACGACATGGGTGAAATGCAGCATGAGAGCAGGAGAGGCTGAGGGAAGACCAATTTCCATTAGAGCAACTTTAGGGCCTGGGTTTTCCTTTGCCTTTTTTAAAAAAATTTATGTACTATCTCATATTTTAATTAATTAGTTAGGCTGCATAGGGTCTTAGTTGTGGCAGGCAAGATGTTTGTTGCTTTCTGTGGAATATTTCATTGAGGGGCACGGACTCTCTAGTTATAGTCCCCGGGCTCAGTTGTTGTAGCACCTGGGGTTAGTTGCTCCAAGGCATGTGGGCTCTTATTTCCCTGACCAGGGATCAAACTTATGTCTCCTTCATTGCAAGGCAGATTCTTAACCACTGGATCACCAGGGAAGTCCTTTCCCTTGCCTTAAGTTTTGTGCGGGAGTAGGTAGTGCAGAAGTATTTCTAGCTATTCAACTTTTTTGTTGCCCATGATCTTTATTATGAACTCTTTCCCCTGACTATTAATTGCTGGAAGGCCGGTGGATCACCCACATTATTATATGTCTATCATCAAGGATTCAAAAGCGAGCAAGACGCATGGTCTCTGCCCTTGAAGACCTTGTGTCTAATGGGGACAGAAAACTGGAGACTGATAACTAGATAATCAGCTTCACTGAATAGCCAGAAATGACTTAAAAAATTCAACCTGGCTGTTCACGGAATAAACTAGTTCTTTTCTAGGTTGTTGCCCAGGCATTCTGTGGGTGAGAGTCTTTCTTGGTTTTACTAGTAAGATGTTCTACTGGTTAACATCTTTTATCCCACACTTCACAATATAAAAGCTCAGAATTTTTCTTCTAAATGTCTGTGCCATTCAGCTTGCTCTGTGTTCTTACAAGTAGGCCTTTATCACCCAAATGTCCCTGGCTCTCAACCCAAGAAATAATCCCCATTGTTTCAGCAGATGAGAAGAAACTGACTATTTGGATCCTTGTTTCCTGACTCATACATATGATCCCCTTTTGTCCCCAGGTGCCCATTCCTCACACTTCTATCTTCCATTCTGCTGCTGCTAAGTCGCTTCAGTCGTGTTCAGTCTGTGTGACCCCATAGATGGCAGCCCACCAGGCTCCGCCATCCCTGGGATTCTCCAGGTAAGAATACTGGAGTGGGTTGCCATTTCCTTCTCCAAGGCATGAAAGTGAAAAGTGAAAGTGAAGTCGCTCAGTCGTGTCCGACTCTTTGCAACCCCATGGACTGTAGTCTACCAGGCTCCTCCGTCCATGGGATTTTCCAGGCAAGAGTACTGGAGTGGGTTGCCATTGCCTTCTCCAATCTTCCATTCTAGTCTGGTCTAATACACTTCCATTCACTGGTGTACTAGCATCAACCAATTGCAGAACCCCCCAGCTGCTTGAAATTTACCCCAAAGCTGCTTTTGCTGCTGTCTTCTTGCTTGCTTCTCTCTTAGAAGAGCAGTCACAGGTCCCCATAACTCAGGCAAGCCAAGGGGTTGGAGAGTGAGGGTCAGAGAAATGAACCACACAAAGAGAATGGGCAGAGCTGCCCGATCATGCCCTGGGTTGAACTGTGGTCCTCCCAGCAAAGTTCTAGAAAGTTCTAGGTTCTGGTTCTTATCCCTGACAAGACTCCAAAGGTCAGAAGCCAGATTCCAAAGGATTTTACCATGCTTCTAGAAGGAGAAAATATGTAGAGGCCTGAATAATTAAGGGAGCTAGTGAGAGGGTAAAAAGCAGGCAACTCTAACCTGTTCCATTACAACAGATACCTTTGGTTGAAAGCAAGAGATTTCCTCTTGTTTAAGTGGTACCTGGTGGAATGGTTATTTTTACTTTTAAAATACTAAATTAAAGGAAAAATCAACCTACATGGCCAATAGAGGGGGGAAAACAATATGTATGAAGCATATTTTGTCCAACTCTCTTCTCTTACAGTTGGATAAAGGTTCAGGAAAGGAGGCTAGATTTTTTTCAGAGAGATCCCTCTCTGGTCCCAGTGGACTAAACACACCCTTTTCTTCTTTAGCACTTTGTAAACAAACATTTATTGAGTGACTAGGATATGCAAGCATAGGTCCTCCTGCCTAGAATGCCCTTTCTTCCCCGACTTCCCTCTCCATCTTGAGCCTAATCAACTGCCATTTATCCTTGAGACCTAAGCTTTCCTAAACTTTTCCCTCTTGATTAAGTGGTAAGGCTTAAAATGCAAACTTCCTCAAAAAACTCATACAGGTGGAGACACTGAGAAATATTTTCAGATCTTCCTCTAAAAGCCACCTTTGATATGGAGAGAGTAGAGAACACAGGAATACAGAGGCTCTTGAAGTGAGAGGGAGGAGGGGGCTGTAAGACGGTCCTGTGGAGGCCAGCAGAGAGGGTCAGCAAGAAGAGGCTAGGGATCTCAGACATCAATCTGGCCAACTTCTCTAGTGTTGAAGATGCTCAAAGGTTAAGCCAGACTTTTAACCATCATTGTGATTTTGATTTGCATTTCTCTGATGATTAGCGATGCTGAGCATCTTTTCGCGTGCATGTTGGCCATCTGTATATCTTCTGTGAAAAAACCAATCTATCCAAGTCTTCTGCCCATTGAAAAAATTGTGTTCTTTGTTTTCTTTCTGGTATTGAGTTGTATAAGCCGCTTATAAATTTTAGATATTACCCCCTTATCAGTCATACCATTTGCAGCTATTTTCTCCCACTCAGTAATTTGTCTGTATTTTAACAATATCTCCAGGTTATTCTTGGGCACAGAAAAGCTTGAGAAGCACTTCTGTTCACCTCTCCAGGTCCCCGACTCTCCATGGGGGATGTGTGAACTGATGGGATTTTTAAACTCTATGCCAGGATATAATGCCATCAGCTGATGCTAAGAACTAGATTACATTCTACATTGAAATTAACTTTATACTTTAGTGGAGTCATCTTTGAATAAAGTTCTTGTATAGAGATGAGTAGCGAAAGGGAACCACATCACCAGTATGCCTTTGCCATATCAAACATCCCTGGCTTTGGCATATAGACACAGTTTAACATCAGCGATATTTAGTATGAGTTTTTTTTTTTTTAAATCACCAGACATAATTCTACTATCAGTGAATTCACCAGACATTTCTTAACTCATACCTTCTATTCATAGTCTTATTCAAAATTTTCTTATTGGTACCTGCCAACAGATGCAGGAAACCAATGGAAGCAACTTCCAGCAGTCCTAAAGAGAGACTCTGAGGTCTCTGTGCAGCGAATCCCAGAAATGAAGACCAGGCTAGCAGTATTCTTGCTTTTATCGGTGCTCTGTACCTCACTCTCTCAACTGCAAAATGAGCAACCTGATTGACAGAGTTTTCATTTCTCTCAGCTCCCTTTCCTCTTCTGTTTTACCCTTTGTTTTTCTGGATCTTAGAACACACTTCAGTTAAGACCTTCGTTTCTTTTAACTAGAGGCTGGTGCAAACCTGGGCAGGTCTAAGATTAGACCCGGGCTAGGAAAGTAGGGCTTAGTGGCTTAAAGGTTGTTGTGGCTGCAAGCAGAAGGAGAATGGAAGAAGGAAAAGAATTCAGCTCTTCTACAAGTTCAGTGATGGCTCTGATGGTACCTAAGAGGCCTAAGTAACCTCACGTGTGCTCAAAGGTTTCAGTTGGATCCACTGGGGATGAAATGTCAGTACCTTGCTTATACTAAATTATGTTTCCCTGACCAGAGATTGAACCTAGGCCATGGCAATGAAAGCCCAGAATTCTAACCACTGGGCAACTAGGGAACTCCTCTGGCAATACCTTTTTAATCTCTTCATTTCCTTATCATAGAAGTTTCCATCAAAATCAGTCTACCATGAGCTTGTAACCATGCCTGATGGTCAGACATGCCATCCCCACTGTCTTTATGTCTATCCCTCCATCTTCTCTAGAGCTCTGAAAAAGGAAAGCTTTCTCACCTTTGACCAATATGCATATTTCTTTATTCATGGCTGTGCTGGGTCTTCGTTGCCGCGTGGGTTTTTCCTTAGTTGTGGCAAGAAGGGGCCACTCTCTAGCTGTGATGCGATGGCTCGGGCCCTAGAGTGCACGGGCTTCGGTAGTTGCAGCCCGTGCGCTCAGCAGATGTGGTGCACGGGCTTAGTTGCCCTTTGGCATGTGGGATCCTCCCAGACCAGGGATCAAACCTGTGTCTCCTCATTGGCAGACAAATTCTTTACCACTGAGCTACCAAGGAAGTCCCCAGTATGTATACTGATTCATGCAAATTAATGAAACAAATACATGGACCAGAAAGGATCAGTTCTGTTTGTGTTAGCTAGCTTTCCTACTACATATTTATAGACTATTAGAACTGTCAGAAACCTTTCAGGGAAGCCCTTTCAATAGCTCAGCAATTCCCAAATATGACTCTCTGAACCACTACCAGAATTTTCTTGTTTTTGCTCACTCAGTCATGTCTGACTCTTTGTGACCCCACAGACTGCAGCAAGCCAGGCTCCCCTGTCTTTCACCATCTCCTGGAGTTTGCTCAAACTCATGTCCACTGAGTCAGTGATGCCATCAACCATCTCGTCCTCTATCATCCCCTTCTCTTGCCAGAATTTCAGCTTCTTAAAAATGCTGTTTCCAGGACCCTACCATCTGTATTTTCTAAATGCTGACTGGGTGATTACAATATCCAGACAGGATTCTGACTTACCTTTATTAACCCATTTATAAATGAAGATAAAGTCATTTTCTCTGTTTATTTTTACCTTTTTAAGGCTATTAGAAAATGTAAAATTATGCAGGTGGCCCACATTCTATTTCTTACGGATAATGCTGTTCTAGAATAAAGAGGCTGAGATCAGAGGGGGAAAAAAACTGGAATGTATCAAAGGTCCGCGTGACATGATGCCTTTGGGGCTACATTCATGAAACCTAGTGTAGAATTTTCACCTACTGTGGAAATCACAAGTCTTGAAGAGCTTCTGATTGTGCTCAGAGATAACCGATATACTTGCCCCTACTCTGCACAGAGGGGGTTTAATCAGGTAGAGTCTGCAGAGTTTTCTGTGGCTTCTTGGGCCCTGAGCCTATATGGGCAGTAAAGTGTCGTTACCTGAACCGAGGCATGAAACCCAGAGAAAGGGTAAGGAGAGACAGCTCATAATGACAGCCCCAAATCTTTTCATATTGTATCCAGGGAAAGGAGTAACAGAGCTTTGCCATTGACCCTGGTCTGAAGTTGACTCCTCTCTTACCACTTCTGCGCCTCCGATTGGCACTCCCTCGGGAAAATATCCTTGATCCTCCAGGATTGCTATAGATGCCTCTTCTCCATGAGCCCTTGGTGTTTCTATAACATTTATTACACAGTTTTGAAGTTGCCTGTTTACTTTTCCTTCTTCCCTATAGACTGAATTTCACAAGTGGAGACAATACCTTGTTAACCACCTATACTAGAGTGATGGGAATGGTAGGTACTGAGTGAGAGGATGATTGCATGAGTATTATTTTCTTTCTTTCTTTAGAAGAGAGTAATATCACAGCATTACATTCAAAGAAGAAAGATGCTTTGTAAATGTATGTTGGTTCAGTGGACACAATATAAATTTGTTGTTAGAAAAATGATGTGAGTTCTAGTTCTGGCTTTGTTACTTACTAGCTATGTGACCTTGAAGAAGTCACTTATCGTCTCTGGACTTGATCCTTCATCTATAAGATGAGAGGTTGAATTATCGAGCTTTAACATTCTTTCCAGCCCTAAGATTCTGTGAGATGTTGAAGACAGGGCAAATCTGGCTTTCAATTGTTGGCTTTTTTCCAGACAAGCAATTCAACAGAACAGCTGAGATTCCCAACCTTTTGCAGGGCCCTCTACCTTCTCCCCCTCCTCTGTGTCTTAGCAAATATTAATAGCCAAGGGCCTCGCTGAATGTGGTTTTTAATAGAATCCAATTTCAGTCCATTTAGAGGGAGACTTTTCATGCTGACTTGGTAATTTGAACTCTGTCATGCCTGATGGACTGAATGCATTTTCCCAGTCTGTGCTGCCTGCCCTGGGCTGGTGGGGAGAGCAAGTGTAGGCAGTGGGAGTGGGCAGCAGGGGCATCTTAATCTAAGCAGCTGCAGATCAGCTATTTTGGCCTCGCGGCCAGCTTTGTCTTTCCTGTTCTGAGGCATGTGATGTAGATACCAGGGCACTGGAAGGAGAGTGGGCAGCGGTTATCCTCTTTCCTGACAATAGCTTTCTCCTTGCAGCCTAGAAGCTGCCAGCCTCTGGGAGCAACTGTAGCAAGAAAACTATGTTGATCTTTGGATGTGACTAGGAAACACTGGGTTCTGAAAGCCATCATAATTATTCCAACCAATTGCTATGGAGTCTGATATGCTTGGAGAAGGCGTGCGATGGAGGATGGGGCTTCCTCTGCTCCCCTAACCCCTAAGTAGCTGTTCTATTTGATCAGAGAGTAACCCAGGGGACTGTTGAAAGTCTCCTTTCTTCTAGAGTTCAGTCTGGGAAAATACCCAAGCTAAACATACAGGTATTAGTAGCCACACTGGAAATGAGGAGGACTTCCCTGGTGGCTCAGATGTTGAAGAATCTGCCTACAATGCAGGAGACTTGGGTTTGATCCCTGGGTGGGGAAGATCCCCTGGAGAAAAGAGTGGCAACCCACTCCAGTATTCCTGCCCGGAGAATTTCATGGACAGAGGAGCCTGGCAGGCTTCTGTCTATGGGATCGCAAAGGGTCAGACAGGACTGAGCATAAAGCTAGGAAGAAAATATAAATGAGGAAGCTGAGGCTGGGGAGGGGGAGGATATTACTGTTTGTTTCATGTTTACTCTGTGCCAAGTACTGACCTAGAAGACAGGTATTTCTTAATCCTCCCAACAGCCTTTCAAAGGAAATGACAGTATCCCATGTATAGGTCAGGAAAATGAGGATCAGAAAAGCCAAGCAACTGCCCCAAAGTCACACAGCTAGTAGACACCAAACTGGTATTGAAACAAAGCTCCATCTATCCCTGCCAAAAGACATCCATGCTGAAAGATCGCATGATTTGATAGAGTGGAGCTGGGTGTTCTGATTTTCTGCTGGTCTACTTCGGTCCTGGCTCCTTTACCTGGCTGGCCAGCAGAAACTCTTTAGGATGTTAAAAAACTTGTATCTTGAGCATCATCTCCATGATTCAATGGATCTAAGGCTGAGACCGAGATTATGTATTTTAAAAAAGCTGCTTCAAGTGATTCTGATGTTTTGGAATGCATAGCACTGGAATATGTAGCTTCTCTTTTGAACCAAGTCTCTTAAGATTTGTTCAGTTCTTAGAAGGACAGATCCAGTCAAAGTTTGCACTTACTTCAAGTGGTATTTACCACTGAACCCATCATTCATTTCAAGTTCAATGCCCATTGTTTACTGAACATTTACTATGTCCCAGGCATTGTGCTACACATTCTAGCTGTGAAGATGAATAAACCACAGTACCTGCCTTGAGGAACATCCAGGTAGCGGACCAGAGAAACAGAAATAGGAAGTTCTAATTCCTATTTGTAGCAAATGCTAGGCAGAGGTAGGCTCATGTTGTTTTAGGAATGCAGACTAAGGAGTCAAGGCAGACTTTCAAGCAGTGAGCCTTGACAAATGCTATAGGAATTAACAAGGCAGAGTGGGTTGGAGGGTGAGTCATAGCCAGCTAGATAGCTTTGGAAAGCATGGAAAGGCCAAGAGACCCCAGAACAATGGGTTCAGCGAATCACAAGAAGCTATGTAGCACTGGAATGTCGGGAACTTTGGCAAGAGGATCAGGAGGTGAGTCTGTGTGAGAAATCCTTTGAAAGACCTTGTGTTTTATGCTGTTTGGCCTTTGTCCTAAAAATGATGAAGAGTCAATAAAGATTTTTAAGCTGAAGTGACATAATCGGATTGTGTTTTGGAAGGACCATTCTGATAGAAATGAGAGAGTGAACAAACAGTAGGCAGAAGAAGCTGGCAACAGAGGAACAAATTAATTGTAGAATTAAGAATTTATATATGTCAAAAAGCACCATAAACAAAACTTGAAAGCAAAGCACTTGGAAAGCATTTTGGCAATGTTTCTTGCCACAAACAATATTCTTAATAAAAGTACATATTGATAATAAAGATAAACATACCAATATCAAATAAATAGAAAAATCACAAATGGCCAATAAGCACGTGAAGATGCTATTCACTAATAAAGGAGTGTGAATTCGTGTAATGTTGATACTATTATTTTCCTATCAAATTGGTAAAGATTTGATAAGTGATAATACCCAGTAGCAGTGAGGGTGCAGGGAACAGGGCACTCTCAAGCCTGCAAAAGAAGAGGACTTTGGTACAAACTTTCTGAAGGGCGGTTGGTAACATATATCAAATTTCTTAAAGATAGCCAAATAATTTCCTTCTTGGATTTTACCCTAAGGAAATAGTCCTAGATATGTGCAAAATTTAGCTACGAGAATGTCTGTTGCAACGTTATTTACAGTAAAGATTGGGAACAGATGAAATAATCACTATTACAAGATTGGTTACCAAATGAAGGTCCACTCACCCAATGAGGATGCTGTTGAAAAAGCTTGGGCGATGCACAAAACATGTTATGTTCATGATATTGTGAATGAAGTACCACAAGGTGCAGAAAGTGTGTCCAATATGCTAGCAATTGTGACACAATAGATACAGACATTTGAAAATGCGTAACTGTCTCTGCAAGGAGATAGAAGTAGTTGAAGAACTAGAGGCTGGCAGACAGGGTGGGAAGATTTACTTCTGATGCTAGAGCTTTTCGTACTTCTTGAACTTTGTACCTGTGTATGTATTATATATTCTAAAATATAAATACACATTTTGAAAAGTAGGTTATTAAGGAGTATGTACAGTATGATCCAGTTTCTGTTTAAAAAGGATGTGCATGTGTACATTTATACCAAAAAGAAACATTCAAAAGGATAACAATATCTGTCTCCAGTAGTAGGATGATGGGGCAGAATTTGTCTTTTTTCCCCCCCTAATATTTCTACTATACACATCTGAGGCTCTCATAATAATTACAACAAAAGTGTAATTTTTTTCTCCAAAGTCTCTATCACCAAAGTCCCAGCAGGAGATGACAAAGCAGGTCAAATCCAGATTGAGCACTCCAAGTTCAGCTCAGTAGTGACATTTGCAAACAAAACATGTATTAAATGATAGTCCCTGTTTGGGGGCTGGATGAGGAGAAGGAAGCTGAAGGTTTGGTATGGTGAACAAACCTCATGTTGCTTACCAGCTGTCTGAAGTCTCTGGACAAATGCACAGAAAATTCAGTCCCACCACCTCAAACATTTCCCCAGGCAGTTCCTTCCTTTGGGATCATTGAACTGTGGGTCACAGTGATGGCGTTCCCAGCATGCATATCTTCGTCACTAGACAAGCAGACGGCCTGGTTACTTGCTCTATGAGGTCCCATAAGGTTGTCCTCACCTAGTTCTGGGAAGGATGGCAACAATCTTAACATCATCTGTCCAGCCCTGCCCCAACTCTCGGTGAGGCAAGACCCTCTCTTGCTCCACATTGAGAATAGCTCCCCTGAGTCCGTCCTCACTGCATGAAGACCAAAGAGAGACCCTGCCAATTTGAACTGGTTCTGCAGGCCACCTATGACCTCATCTTCATTCTTCAGATCCTGACGAGCAGTCTGCCAGCTCACAGACTTCCCGGGATGGAGGCTTGGAAAGGGGGGAGGTTTGCACGTTTGCCTGTACTTGGGGTCACGTGAAACCATTTTGAGGGAAGAGAAGAGAGAGAAGGATATGGTTGAGGTTGGGGAGAGCGTGGCAGCAATGACAGCTTTTCCCCTGTTTCCCTTCTCCAGAGGCTGAGCTACAGGCAAGCAGCTTCTAGCCCCTGGATATTTCTAGCACCTTCTTGCAGACCCCATTGGAAGCCTTTGAGGAACTGTGTGAATATAACCTGTGCTGCTGGCTTCTGGACCCTGAGCAGAGATTGGATCCTGCAGTGCTGAAGCCTCTGATTAAATAAATAACCCATAATTAACGTTGTGTTTCCTTTCATTCTCTACCTATAATTGTGACTCTTTCCCAAAGCTGGGGAGGGAGTGAAGAATGCTTGGTGGATTGTTGGGATACACACTGGCCCATCAGCAAGCAGAATGAACAATATACAGAATTAACTGCTGGATCTCAGCTGTCTTTTCCACCACTAGGGAGTCAAGTGCTGGGGACCATTTTTCAACTAGGGCTAAATAACAAAAGGTGGCCCATGTACCATCATTGGCATCATCAGGGCTTGTCAC
>NW_011494811.1:1245612-1252938 GCF_000754665.1 Bison bison bison
GGGCTTGTCACACACACTGTCCTGCTAAGATCCCCTGGAGAAGGAAATGGCAATCACTCCAGTATTCTTGCCTGGGAAATCCCATGGACAGGGGAGCCTGGCAGGCTACCATCCATAGGGTCACAAAAGAATCGAACACGACTTAGTGACTAAACAATAACAACTATCCAATATAATATTGAATTGGTCAAAAATTTCATTCTATAACATCTTATGGAAAATCCCGAATGAAAACTTAAGCTAATCTAGTACTTTCTAGGGTGGCAACTAACTACAGAGTAGTCAACAGCTGAAACTCTAGAGTCAGACAGACTCAGTTCAAATCCTAGCTATGCCACTTAAGGCCATGCAACCTTGGACAAGTTTTCTGTTTTTCAGTTTCCTTATCCATCAAATGGGAATAGTAGGTAATTACATGAAAGAAATGAGATTATACATGTAAAGATCTGAGGAGAATGCATTTAATAAATGCTCACTATTAACATTATTGCATCTGTATATATTTTAATTTGTACAATATTGTCTCACTGATCACACAAAAAATACATGAAAGTGCTTTGAAAATCTTAAAGCATCATATAAATTAAAGGTGTCATTGGTAATAATCTCCTATGACTATTTCTCAACTCTTCCATCTCCTTGAAGACCGGGACTACATCCTTCGTCCAAGGGCATATTGCACAATGACAGGCAAATGACAAGCCCTCAGTAAATGTTTCTTATTTGACTGAAGCTACATGGCATCGCAAAAAGAGCATAGGTATCTGGAGACTAGGCTGGGATAAAATGAGTTTAAGGCAGGAGAACCAGTCTGCAGTCATCATTCACTCAGTCAACAAATACTTGTTGAACACATTCTACGTGCTAGATATTGAGTCCAGATAATTTCATCAAAAAGGGGCTTACAGGTTCCCACCAGCCAAGTCCCTGGGCGGTCTCCACAGTCCCAGCCTACTCTAAAAGCACAAAGGCGCAGCCAGCTTTGTACACCACTGGACAAGTGGCCCATTGCTCTGGGGGAAGCCCCATCCTGCCTGGCTGTAAGCAACTCTGACTGAGGGTTGGGGGACGGAGTAAAAGTGAGGGATTGGGCTGCTTCCAACAGAAGTGACAGGGACTGCTGCCTGTTCATTTATTTTTATTCACACTTAACTTCGTCCACAGTTCAGTCTCCCAGTCTATACAGTGCTCTGTCCCCTAGACGTCATCTCTCCCTCCCCCCAGCCCTACGTGGTCAGTCCTTGGCCCACTCCACCCTGACCTTCTGCAGTCACAGCTGCCTGCTGGCTGGGAGTCTGGGGGAATGGTATGTGTGGTCACCAGAGGGCATTGAGAGTGGGTTTCGATGGCATGTGAATCCTGGCAGAGTCTCAGATCCCCAAGGGGGAGAGGAGAAAGCACAGAACGAGACCACGAGGGAGGGAGGGAGGCAGGGGCTGAGGGTTCTTGGGGGTGGGGAGCGGGCGTGTGTGTGTGTGCAGAAATCCAGTGTACAAATTCTCGGACTCTGTGGGCTCAACCGATGCTTTTGGTGTCTGTCTGGCTCCTGGATTCATCACAGTTGCCGTGAGATGCTCCAGTCTGTGAAGAAGCAGTGGAAGGGTCCAGCCCGTGGGCTCCATGCCTGACGCCTCTGGGAGGGTCCACCTGCCGGGCTCTGCCTCTTGTCAGGAGTGCTGGCCCAAGTCGAAGCTGTAAGGGCACTCCCAACCTGTGACAGTCCTCTATGGCTGTTCCCGCCAAAGCCAGGTCTCTTTCAGCGGCTGCCCCTACTGAAAGGAGGCTGTCTGCACTGTCAGGGCAACCCACCAGATTCCAAATCCACGGGTCTCCTGTGCGCACGGAGAGTAGATATGGAGGTGAGGGGTAATAGGAGGAGGAAGTGAGGAGAAAGGACCAGAACCCAGGGAGGGGCTCTCCACCACGCGGTGCTTGGATGTCCTGGGCCAGGCGCAGCTCTAGAAAGGTGTTCTGCTCACATGGCTTCCTTCTCTCTCTGGGAGCATCTGCTGAGCTTCATCTCCGTCAGCTGGATATATCGAATCACATTGGTGTCTGTGAGGAGAGAAACACACCTTAGGGAACAGCTGGTGAGGGGACTGGTGGGTCTACAGGGGATCAGACCAAAGCTGCATCTGCAGATCACGGACAGGGCAGCCTCACTCAGCCAAGGTCCAGGGCGACAGAGAAGGCAACTGGAGTGCAGTTCCTCTCCTTCCCTGCCTCCATGGGGACAGGTCCCCATGACCCAGAGGACAGATGGGAAGGAGAGGAGAGGAGCGAGAATTTCTTCTCTTATTTCTATGCAGCAGCAATCCCAGTGGTCCTCAGTCAGCTCAGTGAGTTGAGACTTTTAGTTCAGAGTTAGCTACTGTTTAACCTCAGGCAACCTACCAGTCTCTTTGAATCTCCTGTCTCGTCTTGCAAGTGACAACCTCCATTTTTGAGTGTCTACTTTGGGTCATGTTTTTAACTTTCATTGTCTCAATGAGACCTCATTAGAATCCTATAAAGTATGTCTCATCATCCTGACTGTGATGAAAATGAAAACTGGAGAGATCAAGTCAGATGCCCAAGGAGATAACACATAGTCACTGCGCCTGACTCCAAAGGCTGCCTCTCCCAGGGATTATAAAACCTTCCTCTTAAAACTGCTGAGAGGATCAAAATAGATGTCTGAAAGTGCTCAATCCAAATGATCAGTAAATACTGACTGTAATTTTTTTTTTAATTGGAGAGTTTAAAAGGACTTGTGCTTCATTGTCCGATTTTGCTCTTCTAGGCAACCACCTGACCACAAATAGAAGAATTTCCCCCAATTCCAGTCCTTAAGTTAGTGAGTGGGGAAGGACAGAGAATAGCTGTTTAGCGCTATACACTCCAGAATATAAGAGTTTCAGGGTTGCCTGAGATGTTTACTTCCAGGAGTAGAAAGGAATGCTGTATAATATTCCAAAATGCCAGGCAGGGCATTCAGAATAGTACTGACATATAGCAGGTACTCAAGAAAATTCTGTTGAATGAGTCTCATTCTTGGTCCTCGAGTTGCTTATAGTGTAGTTGGGGGAACACAAATTATATACAGGAAACAAATCAACAATGGATAAAGATATTAGTGTTCTTTAAAAAAAAGAAAAAAACAGTATGTTGGGTATTTGTAAATTCATTCTAACAAGATTCCTTGGAAGGAGAATTGCATTTTAAAAAAATCAGCCATATGAACAACCATGGCAACAGCAAGTCAAAGTCAATGTTTAAAACATGCCTTCTCAGACAGGGTGCTCCTGACCACCTGGTCTGCAATAGCACCCACTTTAGTCTTGATCCTTTGACTCTGCTTTATTTTCTTTATAGCACTTATTACTATTAAATATTACATTATCAATCTGTCTGTTTACTGTCCATCTTCTTCCATTATAACACAAACTCCTTGAAGGCAGCATCTTTGAGCATCGTTCCCTGCTATTTGCCCAGCACTTGGAAGAGTTCTTGGCCCTGCTTCAGTATACATCTGTGGCATGAATGAATGGTGGGGCTGGTGGCCGTGACTTAAGCGAATGGTACAGATAATGCATGCTCTGTTATCTGGGATCTGCCTGGAGGAGCATTCTTCCTGGAAGAATGTTGGGCTTACCCTCCAAATTACCCATTTGTATTCTGTCTCATCAACCAGAATGTGAACTCCTCACGTTTAGGGACTGAGTCTTCTTACCTACATCCCTGGCAGCCAGCACAAATCTTAGCATGTAGTAAGAATGCAATATGGATTCAATGAATAAGTAAAGAGGGCTGGATTCTGGGTTGGAAAAATGAAGAAATCCACATCCTATTTAAACAGAAGAGGTGCCCAAGCTCCCTGGAACTCAGATCCCAAAGGCACGGACTCCATGTGCTCCAAGACCTAGGACACACCTGACCCCTCACTTGCCATTTCTCCCTCTGCCCAGCCCTGCCGGCCAGAAAAAGCTGACCTTGGCGGTGAGATGGTCTGGGAGCTGCCCCAGGGCGCTGTTGGTCAGAAAAGAGCAATTGCTGCCTTACCTGTTGGCTGTCGGGTTCTTGCCTCTTTCAGGTAGTAGAGCGCTTTGTCATAGTCCCCAAGGTGGTAGAAGGCCACACCGGACCGGTAAAGGGCCTTGAAATTCTCCCCTTCTTTCTTCAGGACTTTGAGGCAGTACTCCTTGACTCGCTCATAGTCCACCAGCTCAGCCTGGAGCAGGCAGGCTACAGAGGAAGGGAGCAAAAAGGGAAGGCGCCATCAACACAACAGCAGCAGCCTCTGAACGTCTCTCTTTGGTTCTTCCTCTCGGACCAGTAAAGGTATATATACTGCAGGTGCCAGGGCTTTACAGTGGCTTTATGCCATGGAATTTGTCATCAAATAATCCTGGGTTCTAGGACGCGGTTTCATCTTCAACAAGCCGTATATACTTCAACAAGCAAGTGACTTGGCCTTGTATTATGGGTTGAGTTGTGCCCCCGGCTGAGGCTGGCCAGTGCCTATGTGGGGCCCTTTCAGTCATCTCTGAGTAAACCGTCTCCCCTGGAAGCTTTCTCTCACCAGCCATCAGTCGCAGGGCCAGGGTCAGGGTGAGGAAGCCTGCACCTGGAGACGGAGCGCCCCGGGGCAGGGAGGGGGCTCATTTGCCTCACCCTAATCCCAGCCCTTCTGAGCTCCCTTGGCCTCCGTTCTACCACTAAAGCATTTAGCAAGCATTGATGGAAGACAAAAAGATGTGTTATACACACTGGAGGAATGTTTCAAAAGGGGGTGGGTGGCGTGGGGAACAGGGTACCTTCTTCAAAGCAAATAAAAGCAGAGACTTGGGAGGTCAAACTGCTGTTTCCTGCCAAGACCTGGCTGGTGGGACGGGGGAGGCTGCCGATGCTTAGGTCCTTTGCACTAAGGTTTCTCCCACCACGGAAGAACCATATTCTGGATAGAGGCAAGTCATGGATTTTAATCTTTAGGGGGTCTAACTAGAGCTGTTTTGATTCCTTAAATAACTTCCCAGGGATCTGAACTGATTAAGAGACCAGATCTTTCGTCAAGCATTTTGGACCAAAAAAAAAAAACAACCCCAAACGAGAAACATCCTTTTGCAGACTGAGTGGAAGGTATGAGAACCAGGAAATGGAAGAAAAGCAATCCAGATCGGGAAACTGCCCCACCAGGTTCCACCAGCCACAAAGGCAGAAAGTCAGACTTGTTGACGGAAGCAGCAGGCTACTAATCCCGTGGGCATGGGCGGCATGGGTGTGGGCGGCTGTGGTCACAGAGAACACGGAGCTGCTGGCATGCTAGGGTCCATCGTGCCAAGCTGATGCCACCGGCACGCTCCCCTCTCCTCCCTCAGTCATGGAGTCGAGGCCCCTCTGCCCCCTGCCTTGCCCCCACGCTGCTGGAGTCTGCCCTGGTGTTCACACAGCTCTGCGGATGGAGAGGAGTTCTGTCAAGAGCCTTGAACCTCACTGGCTGCTGGCTATCTGTGTGGGACTTGGCTCCAACCGCTGCCCCCAGGGCTAAAGGGGTTCCTATCCAAAACTTCTCTGTGCCCATCTCATGTCCTCTGTTCTCTGCTGAGAGTCTTCTTCCTGTCCTGCCCTCCATTCTCAGACAGACACTTCTGTCTGCTGACCTGAGCAGTCAAGACAAAGGACCTTTGCTTCTTTTAAAAACAGGTTTTGAATGTCTAAAATTGAGGGGGAAGCAAAAAGGCCTGAAAACGGGAAGTCCTTCCCCTCCCCACCTTGGGCAAAAGAATGATAGCAATCAATTTCCAGGTCTCATTCGGTGAAAATGTCTGGAATTCCCCTGCTGATTGGGTGTGGGCTGTGAGACCTGGCTGTGGACCAGGGTCCAGACCGTGTGGGAGGTGGGGCCAGGCAGGTTACAGGGGGTGGAGTCCCTACTGGCATTAGAGGCAGAGCCCAGGAAGATGGAGGAATCTGGGGTTGGCTCTAATTCAAATGGGCTGCCTTTCCAAACATCTGGATGGAGATGGGGAATCCAGGTAAGAAAGAAAGGGTGGCAGGCCAGAGCTCTTAAGAAGACCCAGGGTGGAGGAGGTAAGACAGTCTGGACTGCACTCAGCCCTACCTACAGGTAATTTTTAGGCACCTCTCTTGTTTGGGTGGGGAGTTACCTGGGGTGCATATAACAAGCTCATGGGATAAGTAAGATGAGATATTGGTAGGCACATTTTAGAGCTGAAGAAGTCGAGAAAGACAGGTTGACTAGCAGTCTCTTGATGTCCCTTCCACATTCCTCTTCCCGCTACCCAGGCCCTGGGGGCTACAGGAGACCCTCAGAATAGGTCTAAGGGTCTATTTTCCCCCTGCCTTTTCTTCCTCTCAATTATTAATCTCTTAGCCTATGCCAGAGGTGGTACTCATCTTTTCATCTTCACAGCAACTCTAGGAGACAGGTTCTATGTTATGCTTCTTTTACTGATGATGAAATCCAGTTCCAGAGAAATTAAGTCACCTGATGGAGGTGGCAGAATTGTGATATCCTCCCACTTCCCCCTGGCTGCCAAGACCGTGCTCTTGTCCCAGGTATCTGTGGGTCTGCATGTGAAGCCCTTAGAAACCACGTCACTCGGTAAAAGACAGGGCCCCTGTGTAAACTGGCCTCCTCTGTGTCCCAGGATCAACAAAACAAAAAGTGATGCCTAACTTCACCGAGTACCGCATAGGGCGCTGGGATGAGGTGATGGACCTAACACTCCGCTCCATCCTGGAGCTGGTACACTGCAGTGGAAAGCAGATGGTACATTATCTCAAATACTCCCATGTGCCAAGTGCTGTGAAAGAGAAGTGATGAGTAGGAGCCTCCTGAGGGGGGAGGGGTCCTAAACCAATATCAAGTGTCATGGAAGGGCTTCTTGGAAGAAGTGCTGTTTAAGCTGGGTTCCAAATGTTGAGTGTCTCTCAATTTCAGCACTATCAATATTTTATTTTTTGTTAGTGGGCTAGGAGTGGGGAAATGTCCTATGCATTGCTGGGTGTTTAGCTACATCCTTGTGTTCTACCAACTAGATGCCAGTTGTAACAAGCAAAAAAATAAATATCTCCAGATATCACCAAATGTCCCCTGGGAGGGGCAGGATCACCCTTGTGTGAGAACCACTGATCTAGGTGGAAAGGAGAAGAAGGGAAGCCCTGTCCTTTCTATAGGGAACAGGACTTCCCTGGTGACTTAGACGGTAAAGAATCTGCCTGCAATACAGGAGGCCCAGGTTTGATTCCTGGGTTGGGAAAATCCCTTGGAGAAGGGAATGGCAACCCTCTCTAGTATTATTGCCTGGAGAATTTCATGGATAT
>NW_011494811.1:1253038-1263512 GCF_000754665.1 Bison bison bison
ATAGCCTGGCAAGCTACAGTCCATAGGGTTGCAAAGAGTTGGACACTACTGAGCGATTAACACACACATATGGAAGAGAGAGGGAGAAGGCAACAGCACCCCACTCCAGTACTCTTGCCTGGAAAATCCCATGGACGGAGAAGCCTGGTAGGCTGCAGTCCATGGGGTCGCTAAGAGTCAGACACGACTGAGCGACTTCACTTTCACTTTCCATTTTCATGCATTGGAGAAGGAAATGGCAACCCACTCCAGTGTTCTTGCCTGGAGAATCCGAAGGGACGGGGGAGCCTGGTGGGCTGCCGTCTATGGGGTCGCACAGAGTTGGACACAACTGAAGTGACTTAGCAGCAGCAGCATGGAAGAGAGAGACAAAGAGAGGGGCAAGGAAAAGAAAGATAGGAAGGGAGGCAGGGAGAGAGGGAGGGAGGGAGGCAGGGAGAAAGAAAGACTGACTACACCTATTTGAGGAGCTTTGAGAAGCCATGCCCAGCTGGAGCAGAGAGACTGAAGGGAAGGGTAAAAGAGAATAAAGCTAGAAAAGCAAGATGAAACCAGGACACATGGAACCTTCTGGTTCATGTTGAGGATCTGGGATTTTATTCTTAGGGCAAGAGCGTATTTGAATGATGAAATGATGGTGACTAGGTTGACTCAAATGGAGGCAGAAAGGCAAGAGAAAGGGATTGATATAAGTGACATCCAGGAGTTAGAAATGACTAGCATTGGGAACCCCCTGAAATATGTTTCCTCTGCTGTTACACTCATGTGCTTAGAGCCCTTTATCCCAGGAGATTTTAGACTGCCATTTTGGATTCATTGATGATCCATGAAAAGTTTTCTTCCACACTGTAGCAACTTGATCTCTGTTTGAATTAAGGTTTAAAATAACAAGTCTCTGTGCTCTACTATGGAGAAGGCAATGGCACCCCACTCCAGTACTCTTGCCTGGAAAATCCCATGGACAGAGGAGCCTGGTGGGCTGCAGTCCATGGGATCGATACGAGTCGGACACAACTGAGCGACTTCACTTTCACTTTTCACTTTCATGCATTGGAGGAGGAAATGGCAACCCACTCCAGTGTTCTTGCCTGGAGAATCCCAGGGACGGGGGAGCCTGGTGGGCTGCCCTCTATGGGGTCGCACAGAGTCGGACACGACTGAAGCAACTTAGCAGCAGCAGCAGCAGTGCTCTACTATACATCAGAGATAAATATGCTAAAGGGTGCTGGGCTGGGAATCTGAAGAGCTGGATTCTAGAATCAGAAGAGCTGGATTCACTTTTACCACTAGCCAACATTATGCAGATCACTTTCCCTTTCTGGGCCTCAGTCTCCTACCTGTAAAACAAGGACTCAACTTCATTGAATAATCTCTACCATGCATCTCAATCTAACAGCTTATAAATATAAACGCTCGCTACCTAATAGAAGGATGAAATTGTCTCACTGGTTCTTCTTCCAAAGGAATTCTGTTCTGTTACTTTGGGTAGGCATCTTCTGTTGGCAATGACCATCAGAACTGGTGGGAAGTGCAAGAAAGGGCTTGTCTAACACAATTCCACCACTTCCCTGTGGAGATTTGTTTGGGCACAGAGACTGGATGATGTTCGGATGTGGTCTTTCCAAGCCAACGCTCTGGACTTTTTCCTGCAGGATTTTTCCCTGCAGGGAATGAGCGCTGCCACTGTCGGCCAGTCTCCGCAGAGGAGACGCTGGACTTGGGAAGGCAGGTCTCAAGCTGGATGGAAAGGGGGCTTGTCCTTGCCTGTGACCTCCGTGTATATTTGGATCTGAAGATGCAGTATTAGGTGGGTAGGGAGACAGGTGGAGATGGGCCTGGGCTTCCAGACCACCTTATCTATTGATAGAAGCCCTTTTGAAAGAAATATTTTGAACTTTCTGGTTTGGGGTCTTCTGACAAGTTTGAATAAATGCTGCATCCTGGACTCAGCCAAGCAGGGGAGAATTAAGACAAGCTTCCCTTCATACTTGGAAAGGAGTGCCTTCTCTGAGCCTAACCTGGTGACAGCAGTGGCGGCTAGTGCAACTTACAAAAGACAGGTAAATCTGGAGGACAGGAGTTGGGGCTGAGAATCCTCAGTTACGCCTCCCATGTGGAGATTCCTCTTCCACTGCCAACCTTGGGGAGTTAGGGTATGGTTTTATGAAAAGAACTTGGCAGGCTTTCTTAGCTCCATAGAGGAGTCTGCAGTAGGAGCATGTTAGAGAATCGGGAACTTGAAGAACCCTTTTGTACAAACACTCACACACTCAGACAGAGGAAATTGTAAGTTAGATGTTGCCCAAGGCAACCACGCCGAGACCTCTGGCTAAAACATGTCAGGCTCTCTTGGCTCCAACACTTGTTTTGCTTCTGTTTTTTCTGGTGCATGCAGGGCATGGTGACAGCCTGGGCAAAATGCCACTTGTTGGCATGAGATGAAGGGAACTAGATGGGAGGCGGAAGACCAAGTTCATGGAGGCTTTGGTTTTCTTCTGACAGTTGATTCACTGCTATTTGCCCTTACCTGCTGGACAAAAGGGGAGCATGGGCTGGATGGGAGGAAAGGAAAGACCTACCAAGGGCCAGGAGTGAGGAGGAGGAGCCCGCTCCCCAAGGCTGCCTCGCCATTAGGAGTTGAATTGTGTCCTCCCCCCAAGGTATTTTGGGAGTCCTAATCCTCCGCACCTCAGAATGTGATCCCACATGGAGAGATGGTCTTTACAGAGGTGCTCAGTTGCTTTAGTCATGTCCAACTCTTTGCAACCCCATGGACTACAGCCCACCAGTCTCCTCTGTCCTTGGGATTCTCCAGGCAAGCATTCTGGAGTGGGTTGCCATTTCCTTTGGCAACCTTCTTACAGAGACAGTCAAGTCAAAATGAGGTCAGCGGGATTGACCCTAATTCAATATGACTTATAAAAAGGAGAAATCGGGACACAGAGACAGACCCACCCAGGAGATGCGAAGAGATATGGGGAGAAGATGGCCACCTACCAGCCAAGGAATGCTGGAGGCCACCAGGAGCTGGAAGAGAGGCCTCGAACAGATTCTCCCTCACAGCTCTCGGAAGGAACCAACCCTACCAACACCTTGGTCTTGGACGACTAGCCTCCGGAACTGTGAGACAACGCATCTCTGTTGTTTTAAGCCACACAGTTTGCGGCCTTTTACGATGGTGGCCTTAGGAGACTAATACACCTTGCTGGTCTCTTCTTTTGGAAGCAGGCCTGAAAAGTGGCTATTACATTCCTGGGGGAAATTTTCCCAAACCAAACGATCTGAGCCATTTTCAAATTGATTTCAAGGGGCGTTGGCATAGCAGTCAAGTGGAAAGAGCTTGGATCTGGAGAGAGGTGACACTCCGGACATTTCACAGCTGGTCTAGGTCACGACCACCCTGAACAGGCTCAAGGGACTGTGCCAGTCCTGGCTGCAGATTAGGGCAGCATCTGGAGACAGAGTTCTAGGCTGGAGTCCAAGCTCCAACACGGGCTAGCCCAGGCCCTTGGGCAGGTTACTTCATCTCCCTCGGCCTCCTTCTCATGCGTTAAATGAAGATAATAATACCTACTTTGCAGGAACTCCTGTGATGATAAAATGAGGTAATTAACGTATGTTATATGCCTCACACAGCGCTGGGCACAAAAACCGATTGTCATAAACGCTCGTTCTTTAGGAAAACACTGGTCAAGTGTGGTTTCCCTAGCAACATGTATGTTAATCAGAGAAAATCTCCATTCCGAATCCTGCACACACAGTGCAGGAAACTATAGCTTAATTTAGAGCAAATTTTCAAGAATAGGTCAGACACATTTTGGAAGGTAATTTAGAGGGTCTTCTTTAGCATCTTGATTCCTTTTTTTAAAAAGGAATCGAGGTGAAGTTGACAAAATATTTTGTTGGTTTCGGGTGTACAACCTAGTGATTTGATATTTGTATACACTGCAAAATGACAGAGGGTCTTTCTATGGCATAGCCATGGAAATTTAGTGTGTGCAGTGAAATGATGGGTATTTTTACTTATTAGACTTCATACCCAGGACTGCTACGACCCACCCAATTTCACCTTTCCACAAAAGTGCTGAGTTTCCTCTCAGTGTACATGAATACTTAAGAGTTCTGAAAACAACTTTCTTCTCTTGATTCTTTCTTTTCTTTTTGGACATTTATGTTGCCTCTACATTTTAGATACTGAAGTAGCTTTATGATAGATATACTCATGGAGGTTTTGTTTATGGTAAATATAACCTATAATCCCAGGGTTATAACTACTAGGTCAGGGTGTGTGACTGCGTGGCCTTTGCCACGTAACACAGATCTTCCCCTCAACAGTGGCTGTTTAGCTAAAGCTTTGGGCCCTCCCAAATGCCTAGGAATCTTCATTACAGAAATCATCTATGTTTGGCTTGCTTTGATTTCACTGGGTTGTGGGGAGGGCAAGGAAGACAGCTGGGAGGAGACGGGCCATCTCCAGTTTGCCCAAAGAGATGTCTACTTTCTAAGGGGCACAAAGAATTTAAGAGCAGACCTGAGTTACTAGGGTGGAATCCTGTAATCCACTTTTTTTTTTTTTTTTGATGCTGACTACTCTTGGCCAGTTGTGAGGCCTTAGAAAGTGACTGGCCCTCTCTGAGACTCGGTTTCCTTGTCTCTGAAATAAAGATAATGACTCTGTCAACCTCACTGGTCTGTTCTGAGAATGCAGTGAGAAAGTGTGCCACACAGCTGGGTGCAGTGCTGCGCGCTCAGTCGTGCCCAACTCCTTGCAACCCTGTGGCCTGCAGCCCGCCAGGCTCCTCTGTCCACGAGATTTTCTAGGCAAATATTCTTGAGCCGGTTGCCATTTCCTACTCCAGGGGATCTTCCCAACCCAGGGGCTGAATCTCCTGCGTCTCCTGCACTGCAGGCTGCTTCTTTACCCACTGAGCCATGAAGGAAGCCTGGGCGCAGGGCCAGACCCATGGCACATGCTCCTGGACATGAGCTGATTCAAAGATCAGCCAAAAATGCTCCACCCACAAACCTGTGCAGCAAGGGCAGAGCCCTAGCCCAGTTTCTCATTTTTCGTTTCCTGGTCTTAGATGTACATAAACTCACACTTGACCCAAACGTTTCCCATATCTAGGTTTGATGCTTAATCTTACTTACTGGTTTTCTTTTTGAAAGTGTGTTTTGGGGGGAGGTGGGTGGGTATACAAAGCAGCTTTGTAGCCAGAAAAGGAGGCTTAGGGAAAGAATGGGGAAGGATTCTGGGACTATTTTTTTTTCACTTATAGATTAGATAGCCTCTGAATCCACAGTTGGTTGTACGCTCCCCCCTCCACCCATCTACACCCTTAAACTGCAGACAGGAATCCTGCCTCCTGCCTACTCTCAGCCCTTCTCTCATCACAAGTGGATGACTGGAAACCACCGTCTGTATTTCACTGATAGCTTTACGGATGGCGTAGCAGACAGACCCAAAGTTGCTGGGCTCCTCTGGAGTCCTAACAATTTGGGAAAGCTAGGAGCTCTGAAAGCCAGATGTGGAAGAAAAATGAACAGGTCTGGTTCCTGACTCTACAGAGCATGAGATGGCCTTTGAGGGAGGAGGGAAATATTTTTAGTAGAGAAATGGCTGGCCAGTTTCGGTGCCTCTGAGTTAGCTGATTCAAGACAATGTCCCCAGCACTGGCACTCACCCGGTGTCCTTGGGTTAAAAGAGCTCGCCTCTCAGAGATTTGGTTTTGAATTGGGTAAAAATAAAGATCAAGCAGTAAAGAATCCACCTTTTAATGTGGGAGACCTAGTTTCGATCCCTGGATTGGGAAGATCCCCTGGAGGAGGGCATGGCAACCCACTCCTGTATTCTTGCCTGGAGAATCCCCATGGGCAGAGGAGCCTGGTGGGCTACAGTCCACAGGGTCACAAAGAGTTGGACATGATGGAGTGACTAAGCACAGCATAGCACAAAGGTAATTACAGCTGCTGTCTACTTTGAAGGGGGGCTTCACACGTGGCGCTAGTGGTAAAGAACCTGCCTGCCAGTGCAGGGGACATAAGGAACATGGGTTCAATCCCTGGATTGGGAAGATTCTTTGGAGGAGGCCATGGCAACCCACTTCAGTATTCCTGTCTGGAGAATCCCATGGACAGAAGAGCCTGGTGGGTTACAGTCCACAGGATCACAAAGAGTCGGACTGAAGTGACTGAGCATGCAAGCATATACGCACACACACACGCGCGAGTGCACGCACGACTTTGAAGGCTTGTGTGCAGGATGAGAAAAGTCAGGGTTTCTCAAGTGCCAGACCCTGACATCTGACGAGTGTTTCTCATTAAATCATCCATGCTAACTAATCATCATTAGTTAACATGGAGATTCTCAGGCCCCATGTCCAGCAATGCGGCTTCCAAAGGTCTAGGGAAGAACCCTGTAATCCAGTTTTTTGCTTTGTTTTTTTTTAATTCTGGTGTTTTTTTTTTTTTTTTGCCACGTTGCACCGATGTGGGATCTTAGTTCCCCATGGAGGGATTGAACCTGTGCCCCCTGTGTTGAAAGTGCGGCATCTCAACCACTGGACCACCAGGGAAGTCCTTGTAATCCACATGTTTAATAAGTTCCCAGTGGGCACCTGCAGGTGGGCCACCTCACCTGAGCTAGTGCTTTACATTCTAGCATTTTCAATGTATGTTTCCTAAGGAACATCCATTGTTAAACCATGAGAGTCTAGAATAGCTACTGGGAGCCCCAAGATTACCCCCAAGGGCAAACAGGTCCCAGAAGACCTTCAGTTCAGTTCGGTGCACACCTAAGCAAACAATTGTTCTTAGTCAACATATGACATTAAGGGTTATTTTCTTCTTGGTGATTACAGACTTCTGACTGGTGAACAGAAGCCCAGGTCAAGGAAATGAAGAAACAGGGAGAAGGCTGACATGTTTCATGATGAGCTCTGGAGAATCCAGCCCTGCACCAGGAGATGGTATTCATCTATTCTCCTAGAAAGGGTAATAAGAGTAAGAGCAGGTAACCTCGATCAAGCATGAATGGGCCAGGCAGTAGTCTGAGCATTAACTTGTTTAATCCTGACAACACCCTGTGAGGTAGGGTCTAGTATTTTGTCCATTTTCCAGATGGGGAAACTGAGGCCCAAGGACCTTCAGTCACTTGCCAAAGGTCACAAAGCTAAATAAGTGTCAGGGCTGGGATTGATTCTAAGCCACCCGTCACCTAAGACCATGCTCTTAAGCATTACCCACAGTGCTCTCCTAGAGTGTTCAACTGCCTATAATGAATTTTAATTCAGTTTCTTCATTAGGCAGCTTTGAGGCTCGAGTTCTGCTTCTTGTCAGGTGTAACTGTGGAACCCTGATGGAGACTGTGTTCATTTTATTTGCGTACTTTATCTGTACGCATATCATTTGGAAGCTTCCTACGTAACTCTCCAGGACCCTCTACTCCTCTTGTTTCTCTGCCTTCAAAGACAAAAACAAACAAACAAAACCAAGTGCAGAGTTTCCACCAAGGCTTCTCTCTTTTATGTCCTAAAACCACCTGCATCTCCGGTTCCATTGAGAGTCGACTGTGATACTAATAGGGTCGATGTGACACGTCTCTGGTTTCTTCCTAAAACAACATCTATCTTAGCTGCCACTGGCAAGACTAACCCCAATGATACTATTTTTTAATTCAAATTTTTATTGAGACAGTTTTAGATTCACACAGTTTGTAAGAAATAATACAGAGATCCTCGCACCGCTTACCCAGTTTCCCCAATGATAATATCTTAATAAAACCACAGTATAATATATTGACTATCATGTTGACACTGACACAATCCACAGACCTTATTCAGATAGTCCAACCTTGTTGTTGTTTCTCAGTCACTAAGTCAGGTCTAACTCTTTGCAACCCCATGGGCTGTAGCATACCAGGCTCCTCTGTCCACTATCTCCTGGAATTTACTCCAACTCATGTCCATTGAGTCAGTGATGCTATCTAACCATCTCATCCTCTGCCTCCCCCTTCTCCTTTTGCCATCAAGCCCTCCCAGCCATCAGGGTAGTCTCGGATAAGTCAGCTCTTTGCATCAGGTGGCCAAAGTCCTGCAGCTTCAGCTTCAGCTTCAGCTTCAGCAACAGTTCTCCAATGAATACTCAGTGTTGATTTCCTTTAGGGCTGACTGGCACAGACTGGTGTGTGTGTATGTTAGTTCTATGCCATTTATCACAAACATAGTTTCCTCTGTCTATCCCCAAAAGTTGTTACAGAACAGTTTCATCAAGAGTCCCTCCTGTAGGCCCACCTCCTTTTTCACCCGACAACCAGTAATCTGTTCTCCGTTTGTAAATTTTGTCACTTCAAAGTGTTATATAAATGGAATCATATAGTATGAAGTTGTTGGAAATCAGCTTTTATTCACTCAGCATAAGGCGCCTTGAGATGCATCCAAGCTGTTGCAAGTATTGATAGTTCACGCCTTTTCATTGCTGAGTAGTATTCAATGGTGTGAATGGACCAGACTTTGTTAAACTGTTAATTTGTTGAAGGACAGCTGGGTCATTTCCAGTACTGGGTTATTATTAGTGATGCTGCTACGAAGAGTCATGGACAGCACTAAGTCTCTCACCATTTAGTATGATGTTAGCTTTAGTTTCTTCAGTAGATGCTTTTTATCAAGATCAGATAATTTCCCTCTTTTCAAACTTGCTGAGAAATAACTAGTTTTCTAAAAACCTGTAAATTATAAATTACAGCACACCCCTGACTAAGGGTAACAATTTCACAGAACACGTGTGCTTTGTGCCTAGTCGCTCAGTCATGTCCAACTCTTTGCGGCCACAGGGACCGTAGCCCGCCAGGCTCCTCTGTCCACGGGGATTCTCCAGGCAAGAATACTGGAGTGGGTTGCCATGCCCTCCTCCAGAAGATCTTGCCAATCCAGGACTGAACCCAGGTCTCCCGCATTGCAGGTGGATTCTTCACCATCTGAGCGACCTGGGAGGCCCATGAACACTGGAGTGGGTAGCCTATCCCTTCTCCAGGGGAGCTTCCTGGCCCAGGAATTGAAATGGGGTCTCCTTCATTGCAGGCGGATTCTTTACCAACTGAACTACCAGCGAAGCCCAAAAGAGCAAGTCAACAGAATGTGTAGGGAGGTCGTTTTCTAGTGAAGCCAGATCCACAGGTATGATCAACAAGTGGAACCTTTCATTTTCCAAAGAATGAAATCACTTTTTACAGCCCGAGACTCAGCTCATGCCCATAATTGTAGTTATTTTGACACATATCTTCTTTGCCTTCCAGACAAGCATGTGTAGCATCTTTGGGGGTTTAAAGCATCTTTAAAACCCCACACAGAAAAACTAAATCATACTGGTTTACATACATTGTATTCTCAGTAAGTAGCAATACCAAACACTTGTATAGTGTTTCACGACTCATCTGACCTTGACAGTGACTCTGGGAAAACAGGTCTAATGTGTTTTGCATCTAAGAGCTGAGGCTGAAAGCTAAGTGATTTTCTAGGGCCATTTGATTTTTAGAAAAAGAGCCAGGATTGTCTAAGCCCAAGTCCACATTGGCTCTGGTGGGCAAAGAGACCTAGACTCACAGATCCCCAAAGGTCTTTTCCAAGTCTAAGGCACTAAGAACCTATGATAATGGGAAGCTGGCTTACTCAGGGAGCCAGGACCCTTCAGGGGGCAGTATCATCATTCTCACCATAATTGCCCTCCCTGGCACCTAGGTAGAGTTCCCCTACTACTGCTGATGCTGCTCTCACAACTACAAGTCATTTGGCTTTATCTCATGGGATAAATCTCCTAGGATTCCATTCATATTAATTTCTGACCTTGTATTTTTCCAGTTCTAGCACATGCTTTGGAGAAGGCAATGGCACCCCACTCCAGTACTCTTGCTTGGAAAATCCCATGGACAGAGGAGCCTGGCAGCAACAGCAGCAGCAGCACATGCTTGCCCTGGATTCAATAAACATTGCCAAGTGTTTCTTGCATTTTGTTTTAGCAACATTATTTTTGGAGGTCTCTTCTTTTCACCATTCCCAAGTTGCCCTTTTTTCCCTGCCCTTTGTATTCTTCAGATGGATGCCCCCAGTGTTCAAGGGCTGCTGCATGCCTCTCACAATCACTGTACGATCCTGGGTACAGACTCTTTGTAAACTTATTTTATGAGAACTCATTCACCACAGGCTGTGCCAGGGCTTCATAAAGAAATGGAGATATTCAAAAGATATTGATATCTTCAGGGAGTTTATATTCTTATACCCTTATATTCTTTATACGCTTGTTGACCAGTACTTGGCTTACAAAATAGCAAGCAGAAGAACGAAGGTGAAAAGCCACTCTAAAATCTTATAAGCTAAAGGCTTATGTTGACAGTCCTTTAAGGTCCCCAACCTTTTTAGCAGCAGGGACCAGATTCACAGAAGACAATTTTTCCTTGGACTTCGTGGGGTGGGGGTGGGGT